>NC_056727.1:245507458-245807458 GCF_019279795.1 Protopterus annectens | reverse complement strand
ATTTCATTTTCCTTAATAAATGTTGTACTTCTTCTGTGGTGAGTTCTTATACTTCTTTTGACATTGACTGTGCACGAGTCCCTACATCTTCTGTAGGGTTTTCTTAATTCTGAAGCTTCTTGGCGTACTCCTCTCATGTGCTTTTGATGTCCTTTGAACTGGAGGGCAGATTTTTGCTAAAACCTTTATGATTGGCATTTAACCATTATCTTCTGTATCTATCTATGATAGTCAGGAGATCTTCTTTATCCCATTTGCTCAGTCATTTTCCAGAAGCTGGTAGAACCTCTCTGATGTCTTGTTCTTTGTCATTTCATTTGTTCTCTTAGCTTATATGTGTTCAGTCTTACCCTGGGCTGTCATTCCTATCTCCATATTCTTTCTACATTCCTTCATTCTTTTAATAACTCCCTGGTCTTCTGCATTTCACCCCAGATTTCCTTATGTGCCTTATTACCATTATATCATGTTCAAACATGCTGGTTTTAGATGCTGCCATTCTATGTTGGCTCCACCTACTTCTTCTTTCTGAGGTGATACAGTCTTGAGTAGTTCCTTCAATTCTTGTGCTTTTGCTCCAATCAACTTCCACTGTTGACATTAGAGACTTATCTGACTACTGCTTGCAGCTGATTGTGACCATAACAGCATTAAGCTGGGGATGACCATTTCATCGGGGAATCAGTTTGCAATCTCTGATTCACCCAAGTGATCTTTCCTTACAAGAAAGAAGTCTACCTGAGCTGCATAGTGATCACACTTGTATGTGATCTTTTGACAGTCTCTCTTGGTGAGCCGTTTGTTTTTCATCATCAAGCCATTTTCTAGTCAGAAGTCTAAAATGGTCTGTCGTTCATTATTCCTGTTGCCACAAATATGTAGACATGAATTGTCTTTATATTTGGCTCTGTTTGTCTCAATATGAGCATCCAGAGCCACCATTATTAAGACCACCTCATTTTGTCTCACTGTGTCAAGGAAGCCTCATATCTGCAGCCTGAATATCTTCTTTTCTTTACTATCATAACTCTTCTGAGTGGGTATAGGCTAAGATTATGAAGGCTGCCCTAGATTTACATCAGAATCTACTAGACATGAGATTATCACTGATTCTGTTGATGATATGTATCTTTGTCTTTATGAAGTTCTGTCTCACCTCAGACTCCACACAATTTCTAGTCTGCCCCCCTTTTAGTAGTAGACTGTGGATCCCAGGCCAACAGAAACTGCTGTGCTGCTCTACTGCATTGTATCCTGGACACACAGAGTGTCCAGTCACTTCTTGCCACCATATCATTCACTTCCCAGGCTGCATTCTGAGTGACCCTATATTAATTTTAACAATCCTTAATTAATTTCTGTCAAACTGATTGATCTGCATAATGCTTTCACTCAAGAGATTTATCCAAGGTACCTCAGCCTGAGCAAATGGACACTAGCCAGCCAATAATTTAATGGCCTAGGGTTGTTAGGTTTTATGGCATGCACACAATGTTGAATAGAGATCTATGTATCCCTTATAGCATGAAATATTGGTGTTTGGCATATGCTCATAGGTAGATACTAGGCTAGCTGCCCTTGCAGCCCATTTTAAGCTATCAAAATGTTCCTTCAAAGATAAGAATCAAACCCTGTGATTTGTGACTGTGAGTTAAATACATTAAACATTATGCCAATTTCCTTCAGTAGTAGACTATGGATCCCAGGCCAACAGATCAGAGTAGATCTGGTCAGAGTGGATCAGGCCCTCAACCCACCCTGCATGAGTAAATAGCTATGCCCATTTTTGGTTGACATTAGTCAATGTGACAAAATTATCAATAACTAGTTTTTACACCACAGATTGGATAAGCTACTTTGTCAGGATGAAATATTTGAGTAATTTACTGAAGAAACTGTAGAAAAAAAATGTTGTTCAACTATTCATATTAACAACAGATAAATACATTATGTGAATCTATGAGGCTTGTGGTGATCATTAGCACATGCAGTATGTCAACTTCTTCAGAATAACAATTTTTTATAGCTTGAGATACCCAGAAGGATCCATTGCATGCTATTGGAAAGAATATTGATTATTCATTTCAAAAATGGTTCCATTGGTATGCTGATGACAACAATCTTTTTTCTGTAATACTGTTTACCTCAGATTGCTTGGCTGATACAAATGGACATTCTACAACAATAGCATCATGCCTTTTTTTCTATATAAATTTATTGAAACACACACACACACACACACACACACACACACACACACACACACACACACACACACACACACACACACATACATATGCTCACATGCATACATATATGCACACAATTTCTAACAGACTAAATGAATAATCCAAATGAGATTATTTGCATCAAACAACTATTCATTTGCACATTTATGCTATATACCTTACTACTTTAGCTCCCACTCCCATCATCCTCCTTGTTTATAATTGCTCAGAATGCCTTACACTCCTTTAGCCCATCTCCATCCTTCTCTTCTCCTTTCCTTTTTACTCTTATGCATTATTCTCTTACAGCTCTCCCTGAGATAATTGGCTCTACTCCCTCTTCCCACATAGTTCTCACCACCTTAGTCAGTTCAGTTCGCAGTCACCATTTTTCTTGATCACATTAAGTGTGCCACCTTCTATTTTATAACAGTTTATTCAACACACAGCTCTTTGGATAATACAGCCCTCTCATCACCTTTAAAAGCTATTTCCCTTCTTTGATCTGCATTTTAAGCAACACAATGTCAGATCTGTTCTACCTCCTTTCCATATATCCACTCCCAGCTTACAATCATTGCCTACACATACTCTTCCATTTACTACCATGCACAACTTACCTTCCAGCAACATCTCTAGCATGAATCATCCCCTGTGATGTCCTTATTCAGTGGTCTTTCTGGTGTTTTATAGCATGGGTGTAGGAACCTAATTTGCTTATCAAGCTCTGTTTTGTTAAATGAGGAGTTCCACAAATCCTTCACACATCTTCCACATTCCATCTCTACTACATTCTCCCTCATCCTTCTTCCAAATATTGTTTTACCTCTGCATTAATTTCTCCCCATCCATTATATTTCCTTTTATGTAATAGATAAATAGAAAAAATGTACAGATAGAAAGATAGATACATGCATACTTACATACATACATGCATGCATATAAATATATAAATATTGTTATAAAGCTATAACTAATGATGGGTTCTACAGGGGAGAGTGTCAGGATATGCATAATAAATAATTTGATGAATTCCTTAAGACAATGCATATGTCCTCCTTTCATGAGTCAGTGTCTGAAAAATCCTGTGAGATATACTCTGTTACTGTTACTACATAATACTGTCTGATTTTCTTCATAAGTTAATGAAAGAAGGAGAACAATTTGCAAATGACTGCAGTCAGAGGTCAGCATTGCTAAAGCAGTTCTTCTTGATGAATGGAGAGGTCTATTCTTGGACAAATCTCTTAGGTTTCAAATCAGTCTAGCTTTTTAACATATTCTATGATTATGATCTAAATGTAAGAAATAGTCAAATGATACTGCAAATATGATGAGCAGAAACAAGGTTCTCCAGTTAGTAACTAAGTTTTTTCTTTCAGAAGACAAGCATTTTGGTAAGCTAGAAGTGCTGTGGATTATAGCCACCTCTACAAGCAAATCAAGCAATGATAATGAAGTGGTTTGGCATCATATAAGGATGGCTTCTGGCAGATTTTAATGAAGCTGTTTCAATCATAGTACAGTTGAAGCAGGACTTAAAGCAGACTCAACACATAATCTAATGTTCTATTTATCTTTTTATGACCCTGAAAGAAAATAACAGTTTGAAATATCCAGGCATACTGTAGCGAGTCCCATAGTACAAAGACAGAATGGCCAAAATATGTATTTACATATATTAAGTCTAAGATTGTCATTTCTCAGAATATTCCCTTTTTCTCCAAGGTATGTGGACTTGGAGTTAACATATATAAGTTTGGGGGGGTGACTTGTCCCCCCAGAATTTTTTTAGGATAAGAGCAATGTTCATTATTCACTCTCCTGCTTGTTCTGTCTTTTCTTTTTGTTTGTTGGCACTCAGCATTTTGAGTCCTGAAATTTCATTAGGGAGCACCTGGAAAGACTGGGGATTCTTCAGGATGAGTTGCATTGTGTAAAGGGAAAAGGAAAGTTTGGGCTATCATATTCAATCTGCTCTCATCACACTTCTCACTGGGGAAACATGAATAATGTGAGAGCATGTATGTGCATATGCAGCTAATATTATAGTGTAAGCTTCCATATGATGTTAATAAGGTCTAGTATTGGATCCCATATGCTCCTTACAGTCATTGGCTAAGTTCAAACTATACATTTCCATATGTTGGCGACAGATATTGGCTAAGGTCATAGTGACAGTGTACATTCATATATGCCCTTACAATGCTTGGCTATTGTAATATTGTAAGTCTCCATATGATAAGCACCTATGTGCTGCTTACAGTTGTAAACTAAGGTCACATTGTAAGCTCTCATATGATCCATAAAGTGGTTGGTTAAAGTCATAGTGATAGTGTAAGTTAATACATGCTCCTTGTAGTGGTTGACTATTGTAATATTATAAGCTTCATATTGCATTTAGCTGATGACAATGACCTGAAATAAACTGCTGATGCTATTCTTCATACATTTATTAATTTATTTATGCTTTTTATTAAATGGGGTAGTGCACTGATCTCATTGGACCAGTTTCGGTTTCAGCCCAGTGACTGAAACTGAAATGTATTCATCTGATCACAATAAGATATTTCAGCAATGCATAGTCAATAAAATGCTAGGCAGATTAACTGTGTGTGTGTGTGTGTCTGTGTGTGTGTGAGAAAAACATAAAAAGTAGGAACTATTTGACAACAAAAATATACAAGATGCATATACTAATAAAAAAAAACAAATACAAAACAATTTAACATAAATCACATTATCTTAACATGATAAAGCCTTGTAGAGTGAGTATTACAGGGAAATAGACCTTCAAGGTGGTGAGGCCCTCTTCCTCTCGTGTCAGGCTTCAGTTTCCTGTAATGTCCACCTTGTCTATCAGTATTCCTTCCTCATATCACTACTTGCTAAAATTATATGACATAAGTAGAAATCAGCTAAATCATAAAGTAGTATAAACTCATGCAGTCTTAGAATGAAAAAACACCAGCTAAGCATATAATGTGATTAGTTATGTGCTCAGTTGATTGTTTGTTCAGTTCAGTTTGTTTTCAAGTGAATGTTAACTAGTTAAGTTTATTTTACAAATATGTTGAACCATTCAGAACTGGTAACATAAACCCAAAGTTGCATGGGCTACTCTAAATATACTCAAGGAGAAATTGTTTGAGCATCAGAAACCCACAGCAAAAAAAAAATAAGATGAATAATGTGACAAAAATGAAAACACTGTCATCTGTGTTAGCATGTCTGGCAGGAGATTTGTGCATATTCTCAGATTAGCTTGTATTATATGTCAACATGTCTAGTTGAGAAAATATAAATAAGTTTTAAATGTTGAGTATTTCCCTGTTTATACAGAATGTTCAAAGAATCTGTCAGTGTTTTGATACATTTCTAATTGCACATGCTTATGAGTGACATTCTAAAGTACTGTGGAGAATCAGCTGAACAATGGGTGATGTCATTAGAATGTTCCTGGTTGCTAGGAGATTATTTAAACAGCTGATTTACAGGAAAATATTTTTTTCAAACAACTGTCTGTTATTTTTAAAATAAGACAGTTGAGACTGAGCAGTTTGCCAAGTGCAGTAGTTTGTGAAAAATCACAGTCAGTAGATACCCAGAAAAGAGAGCTCACCAAAAACTGCAATCTTGTCTTGGCCTTGCTGTTATGTGTTAGATTACATCAGGGACAGTAATCTTTAGTTAGATTAGGAAAGCTTAGTTATTAAGATAGAGTTTTTCTAGAATAATGGACTCCTATCTTGCAGTTTACTTTTGCATTTCCAGTGACTGAGTTCCGGTATTTATTGAATGTTATTGATTTACATTCTTGCAATCATTTTAATTATTATTAAATGTTTTTCACTACTTTACATTGTGGCTAGAAATCAGTGCATCTACCAGTTAGATAATCCACAAGTCGCCTCGAAGGTCTGGTTGCTTATGGCCATAGCTATCATTTATTTTGATATTTAGTTTTCATAACTGGACACCCCCTTTAATTGGGCATGAAGACAGTCTGATTGGTGGCAGCATTACCATGTTATTTTGGGGAAGGGACATAGCTAAAAATCTATGTCACACTTTCCCAGAAGTGTTTTGATGTATGAGATTTAAATTTACTTTGAGTGTAAGTGTATCAGAGGTCTTAAACTCGGACACATTGCTCTGAAATGTCATTGTCATCTTCTTTCGGCTGTTCTCATTAGGGGTTGCCACAGCAGATCACCTGTTTCCATTTCTTCCTGTCCTCTGCATGTCCTCTCTCACCACATCCATAAACCTTATCTTAGGCCTTCCTCTTTTCCTGTTACCTGGTAGCTTCATCCTTAGCATCTTTTTCCCAATATACTCACATTGCTCTGAAGTGTATAGTAAGAAAATACATTTGGGGTGGACAGAGATATATAGTCCAGTCCCATGAAACTATAGCATGTTACTGATGTGCTCTTAGGGGAAATTGTGAAATATTACTTGTGTTTATTTGACAGTCTCATACTGGAGTCAGTAATGAGGATTGAAGCTCCTTAGTTACTGACCCAGGATGGTAAGGGACACCACATTAAGTGTTAATAGTCCAGTGTGCATTGGCTAGATGTCATTTAATAGGTAGCAGTCTGGTGGGATATAGCTGGACATCACAAATAGCATAAAACCACAAACTTTTTCTCTTAGGAAACCATTGTGTGATTTCTAATTGTGTGCCAGCAATGATTCAGTTTTTTGTTGAAATTCCTCCCTTCTTTGATTTGGTGTGAGGGAGGCTTGTCCTTCCCATCAGGGGATACAGACATGGCCTGCCCCCCTGCAAAAAGAACAAGAAAAAGGGAGTTTTTACCCTTTTGTATTTCAGGCACTGTTTTTCATTCTTACTATGAAATGCGAACTTTCAGGAACTCAGCATTTCACAGTAGAACAGTGATGTGACCTGGAGTAGCTCATATTAGTTAAGGTAGCACATGGGGCTGCACCTTTTGCAATGGTGATGGGGGACTGCCTCCCACTTCATTCAGGCTTGTGGTTTTAAATTCTTTTTTTTTTCTTGACTAGGTCTAATCAGTTGGCATTTACATAAAATCAAATAACTCAGACAAATCATACTCGCCTATATACTAACCAGTTCAAATGATCTCTCATTAGTAGCTCACCTATTCACTAACCAGTTAAACCTGATCTCTCATTAGTAACTCATCTATACACTAACCAGTTAAAACTGATCTGTTATCAGTAAATGGACTCCAGTATTCATCAACTAAATATACAACTGTAGAATCAAGTAATACATGTGAATTTAACCCTTCTTCTGAACTTGTCAAACATTTACTTCTGATATTCAGCATCTACTTCCACGACACTAATAAATCATTTTCTAGGATTTCTAATGTGAATGACACTTCATCCATGTTTATTTAAAGAGATGATATGTAAGCTAACATATACACAGTTAGATGGAGTAGTCTACCCACTTTGGTTTAATAACATTACACATCAGTAAATTCATAACAGAGTGTAAGAGTCTTGTAAGTGAATGTGGAACTAAATAACATTGTCTGAAGCCTAGCAGCAAGGTTGTTAAATTAACTTTCAGTTTCTTTGAAAACAGTTCAGTAAAATGTATTTTAATTAAAGAAGATAGTGAAAGCAGCATTCCACTACTATGTAATGTAACGTTGGATTATAAATATCACTAATTTATTCACTAGAACTTGGTGTTGAAATATTTCTTAATTTATACAATTAGAATGTTAAATAAATGGCTTTTTGCTTTTCTGAACTCAGGTACCTGTCTGTGATGTAACAGTGTACTTGAGGACAATAATGTCATCAGATTAAGCAACACACGCATATTAATGTGTTTTGGCAAATAGCATATGAAGTAGATTATATTACAAACTGGCAGCTTCTGTCCACAGCAGAAGTAATATTTTTTGTCTTTATCATCCATGGCAAAACATCTCTTACCCTTTCTAATTAAAATAATGCCATAAATATTTGTAAGAAATGAAAATGTAAGATAAAGAGACACATATCAGATATTCCAAAACAGAAAAGAAAATCCACTCCATGTTCAATCATTGTTCACTAAGATTCCTAATTGTGAAGGTTTGAGGATGTTAAATGATGTTCTGCTTAACAAGTTTAGTATTAATGAGATGAAGAAAACACTGCTCTGCTCATTATTAAGTGTTATTTTAGAGCATAATGTATTTTGCTTTGATGGAAAATATTTTTGGCAAAAACAGGGAGTCACCATGGGCACTCCCTGTATGAATAGTTATGGGAATCTTGTGATGAGTTGTTGGGAAAATAAGTATGTGTTGAATGATTATCCTTACAGGAAACATTGTTTTCTTTAAAAGATTTGTTGATGATCTTTTTATTTTATGGCAGGGCTCACTTGATCTGATTCCTGATTTTGTTAATTATTTACACACTACTACGACCTTCTTGAGATTTACTTATAAATTTTCTATGGATGCCATTGATTTTTTGGATGTGTGTATTTATAAAGATGATGATGGCTCCATAGCTACTAAACTTTATAGAAAAGAATAACACAAAAAGTACCACTAGCCACTCCAGTAAATGCTCCCTTACGAGTATATATAACAGTCCAATATGAAAAAGAATTGACAAGAACGGAGCAATAGCAGGCAAACACAAGCAAGAAAATCCTTTAAAAATTTATTCAGCACTGGTAGCACAAGCAGATAAGCACTTTCACTATTACAGCTTCTTCAGATCTATACAAAAAGTGCTCCATAGTTAAAAACTTTAAATACTAATTCAGAAATCATGGCACCAATCACATACAAGTATCAATCAACATTCTTAAAGGGAGATAGCACATATAATGACTATAGCATTGTTACAAGCAGCATGAAAAATACAAATAGATATATGTATGTATAGAAACCACACCTAAAATAAATCTAAAAACATATATATATATATATATATATATATATATATATATATATACAACTATATGTATAGGCATGTGTATATATAATTATATGCTGTACAAACATATAAAAAACATAATAATATGCATATTCAAAATTTCAGTTTAAAAATATATATTCCCTTTTATAGCTAAACTCATCTAATGTGTCGACGCTTCCTCAACTTGGGCTTAATAGAAGCCCTCTCAATGAGTCCTCGGCCTCTATCGGCCCTCAGCCAAATTTACATTTTTAAAGGATTTTAAAGGATTTTCTTGCTAGTGTTTGCCTGCTATTGCTCCGTTCTTGTCAATTCTTTTTCTCATAGAAAAGAATGTTGTGTTAATAAAATTTTAAGTAGAGATAGTATGCATTTGAGTAGAACCTTTAGGAATATTATGAAAGGACAAGGGATGCGTACATCTAGACTAGATAGTGTACAGTGTGTTTGAATGTGATTTAAAGAAGTTGTCTGATGAGTTTAAGGAGCAGGGTTACTCCGTTAAGGAGGTTTAATAATATGACAAAGGAGGTTCTGCAATTGCGACGTACCACAGCCCTACCTTTATTAAATGGAGAAAGAAGGCAGTTTATTAGATATGGTGACAGAGAGGTTGACTCTGTAAATTTTTTGATGCATTATACTAGTGATCATCGCCATTTTTGTGAAATTATTAAGAAGCATTGGCCGGTACTATTGTTAGGCAAAAAGATAGGGCAGGTAGTTGGTTCTACTCCCAGATTTGTTTTTAAGAATAAAAGTAATTTGAAACGTCTATTATGTTATGATGTGAATAGACTTTCTACAGGATCTAGAGAAGGTTTTACGCCTGGGTGTGGTCAATGTAATTTTTGTATATGTATAGACACATCCCGTGTTTTTGAGCACCCGGTGACCCACTATAAGTACTTTATACATTGTATGGCAGACTGCAAGAGTACCTTTGTTGTTTATTTGGCTACTTGTCAGCCATGTACTTGTTTTTATGTGGGTAAAACAAAAAGACAATTAAAAGAAAGGGTCAGGGAACATTTATTAGCTATTAGGAAAAGTGACCCCACTAATGCACTTGCAACACACGTTAAGAATAATAATGACTCACATAATTTTAAATTTAAAGTACTGGAACAGCTTGTTAGCAATGCGAGACTAGGTGACTTAAATAATACCCCTAAATAAAGGGAGACAAATTGGATCATTAGGTTAAATAGTGACATATTTCCAGGTTTGAACGGCCCTGTCCCTTTAAAACCTTTTTTGAAGGGAAGGAGGTTTTTTAAATGATTTTATTGTTAGTTGATTGTGATAGGTTGATTTGAAAGTAATGTGATGTATATATAATGATTTCTTTTCATATGTTTTATGGTCTAAGGAAGTGTCTGTTGAGGCATGAAAGCACTAACCTAATAAATACATCTTGGTTTTATATGATTTGAGTCGTGGAGGTGAAGTGGATTTTCTTTTCTGTTTTGGATTGATTTGTTTTCCACTTATACCGTTTCCACAGTGGCATTATTTGTGTTTTTTCTACATATCAGATATTACTTGAAAAGGAAAGTAATACATAATCTAATGTAATGATTATATAAACTATTACTCTAAATCAAATATATATATACTCAAAATACCGAAAGTTTGTTATACATATGATAACAATGAATACGTCTTTGTAAAGAATAAATATGAAAGAAATGAACACAAACACACACGCACGCACACACACACACACACACACACGCACACACACACACAAACACACACACACACACACACACACACACACACACACACACACACATGAAACACTTCCTGAGAAACACTGGCAGGTATACCAGAACATGTTCAAAATGTAAATATATTCCGTTTTCTTAAAAACAGATCACATTGTAAGTTTATTGCTGTAACCATTTGAACTGATGGGAGGTACTTCAGAGAGCTCCAAAATACTGAGGCTGAGAAAACAGACATGTATATATTAAGACTGAGATGACCATTTCTCTAAGTACTCACTTGTCTCTGAGATAAAGCAGTCTTAAGAGTTGGTATATATGAGTTGGGGGTGTGGGGGGCTTGCTCCCTGCAAAAAAAAACAAATTTAAAGAAGAGGAGTGATGATCAATATTCACTCTTCTCTTATATTTTTAGTCTTTTGTTCCCAGTCTCTCAGCACTTGGAGCTAAGAGTGCTAACACTGAAATAGGGAGCCACCTGTTTTACCTCCCAGAATGTTTTGCTCCACAGTGCACACTTTGGCTGATGGGATCTGTTTTTTATTATATTGTTTTTTCCAGAATGTCATATACAATGCTGTCAATACTATTTCATCAGTTTTCAGTCTAGCTGTGTTTTTAAAGTTTCTTTTGGATTCTTTACTATATACACTCTCATCCATATTTTAGTGCATTGTTCTATATGAGACATGTTATTACTAAACTGAGGTTGCCACAGCTCGCATGTTCATATGGTGATTTCTGAGCTGTTCACATTTCCAAGTTATCAAAAAGGAAATATATAAATAAGCAGTCTGTACCAAATTATCTATGGGAACATGCTAATGACTTCTGACAATTATTTACAGAAGACAGTGATGATAGTTGTAAATGTTTCAGTCAGGAGTATTTATGAAGTGCAGGAATGAGATTCCTTTCAGAAAGAAAATAGAAAAGAAAAATCAAAGGAATTTCAGGAATGAGATCTCACAGACAAAGAAGCTTCAGTTTGACTCAAAGTAAAACACACACAGACACACACACACACACACACACACACACACACACACACACACACACACACACACACACACACACACACACACACACACAGACATTTACATTAAAATAGTCTTTGATATCCCTAACAGCCTTTAAGATGCTGTAGTGAGGCATATCTCAGTCTATATCTTAATAGCATAAGGATAAATGAGTCTTGGTAAATACGAAGAAAAGATAATTAAATATCAGTCTGAGTTTTTTTAATCCCCATCTTTATCCCTACAAGAGTTTGACATTGTTTATTTCATTTCTAGTCATTGCCTGAGATTCATTAACAGTCTTCTAGGCTTCTTGCTCAGCCTACATGATGTAAGCATGTTAGCGTAATAAGCAACAGCGTTAATCAAATATGGATGCTGCTCATCATGCCTACACATCTGCAACCACCTTTACTTGGTCTGCAATAGTGTTCACTGCCCTGGAAAGGTGCTTGCAGGTACAAGCACAGGATATAAACAAAACAATGTTGCTTATTACGCTAACATGCCTAGTACTTACCTATGAACCTATAAGAAATTCACCCCGGTGATCACCTCTGTGGCTCTGTTCGACAGTGGCACAGGAAAATAATTTTCTTGGGTGGCAAAAGCCAGGGAACCTTTTTGGCTGGTCTTGTATAGGCCCCAGGGCCAATACCCTAGTACCTACCTACGAACCTATAGGCAAAGCTTATATATGAGCATGCACTATAACCCAGAAATATTATGGGCAAGTACAGTGAAAAAATACTTAAGAAAGGGAAGTAAAATGGGAGAATTGTACACAAAGAACATTTTTTATACTGCATATTTAATAAATATGGAAGGGGAAATGGGTAAAGCATGCTCATACACTACAGGCAAAATTGCTGAAGTATCAAGGAAACATTTCTAACATAAATCTTGCAATAGTGATGTAATGATAATAAATGTCAATGACAATAGCAGAGTTATGCACATGAATAAAAATGGACATGCTAACATGGGATGTGATAGATATATAAAGCTGAAGTGTAAGAAAGGGGAGTGAAAATGTGATAAACATGTTAATAAAATACTGAGTTGAGATAACAGTTATCAAGGGCAGAAGATATATTATGGGATGAATGCAGAGACCGCAGTTATTGCATATGAGATGTATATACAGGGAATTTATTTAAGCAAGCCAATGCCACTGCTGAATTTTCCACCTCAGCATGTATGCACAAGAATAAATGGATCTTACAGCTGTAATGTCAAGTACATCATCAGAAATGGACATGTTTTTGCAAAGAAATGCCAGGGGCACCCAGAAGAAAGGGGTTTATCACCTATAAACATGTAACAGACAATCACATGTTATATAGTCATGTAAATGCTAAATGGTAATCTAATAATACGTAATATGCATAACTAACAAATGGCAACACAGATCCAATGGCATGTCATGATTTCAAGTTTTCCATTGCTGATTTGCAAACATCTCAGAAATTGTTATACTGGGCATGCTCACATAAAACTACAAGAATCAGTAACATAAAAGCAATTCAACAGTAGCAACACAACAGAAAGTGTTCTAATAGAGGATCAATCACAGTTTCTGGGTCTGGCAGCTTACCAAACAGTGAGAACGGTTTATGGAATTCCTAATCTTAAACTGTATAGTGTGAAGAAAATATTTGCAGTAATAAAGAGATGCCAGGATGAAGACATGCAATACAGAGCATAATTATTGTCAGAATAGTTAATGCCTGTAAGGAATGTATGACATAATCATTATTTACATTCAGATATCAGAGAGATGCATACCATTCATGGACTCTATAGAAATACGCACATCAGTCATATCATGAAGAACACCCTTGAAGGGCTTACAGCCCTTTCCTATCATAAGGAGAATTGATGCCTTAAATTGTAGTACAAGGCCTGAAAAGGTGGCCCTCTGAGTGTGGCATAAGTATTGCCTGTATGCAAGCCACTGCTGCCTGACATGTTTCTCTGACAGACAGATGTTATAAGATTCAACCCCCTGCCTTTTATACTAGTCTCTCTCTCTCCAGCACTCTGTACTGATACCATGTGCCACATCAGATACCAGTAGAGGGTGTCAAAAATAACTGAACTGAATGTGTTCTTTAAGAAAGGATTTATGAATATAATATGAATAATCAGATTTGGTCAAAATGCTGGAAAGGAGCTATACATGTTACTGTCCACACAACAGTGAGCGATACAATATCGATGATTCTTTGACAAGGAAGTTGTTTCCATCAGTTATAACACACTGTGACCCAGAATAGAAACAATAGAAATATGGTTCATCTGTTTAGCTATGCTGTACAAGCCAGTACTCAATGCACGTGTCTCAGGAGCAGTCATAGCACAACATGCCCCAAATAACCATTTCACTGCATGCAGTCAAAACTTGTGATAATATATCATTTCCCAAATAAAACTGGATAAGAATAACTAAATCCAATGAAGTTTATGTAATGTCAGTAAATTCATATAATGTTGCTCTGTGATTCTACTGACTAATGACTTGTGGATAAACCACAAGCATCACAATGGAAGTCTTAACACAACTGTGTTACTCCACCTATGCTAACTTATTACATCAGATGTACATGTTGTAAACTTTCTCTTTGAGACAAAAGGAATCATGGAGGCATCTCCCACTGTAAATTGACACAGTATAACTGTGGTGGATGCCATTCATGCATTACGATATAAGGCCCAATAATGCTAACAGGCATGGAATGTGGATGTTGAACATATGACCATCTGACAACAGAAAATACATGATATTGTATGGGACGAATGTACCATGGAAGAAGTATCACTACAATTGTGAGATATGCTGGTATACGAAGGCATTGCATCATGTTATTGATGCAAGGAATATGTATGCCTGCAACTGCTGTACTAAGTCAACAACATGCAGAGTGTCTCATTACGCTGAATTTAAGCATTGCTTTGTGAGATAGTATCATAGCTTTTTGTAAGGGGAATCAACATCTCTACATGAAGAACACCCTTGAAGGGTTGCAACACTTTCTTATTATGTGTTTGACAACAGTGTTAGTGACATGTATAGTCACAATAATACTGACACAATATATTCTGAGCAGTAATGGCTGGATTTGAACTAACAGCCCTAGATCACAAGCTAAAGATTAGTGTCTGAAATACAGTTGCCACAGAAGATGTTGAAGTACAGCTGGATGAGATCACCTCTGTTTATTAGCTGGGTGTTTATGATAAAAAGTGGTCAAAGTGCACAATAGCACTGTAGAGCTTGACATCATATATGCATTTGAAGAATAGTGTACATAGTTTTGTTTGTCTTTTCGGCTTTTCCCGGTTAGGGGTCGCCACAGCAGAACTCTGGTCCGCTAATGATTGGAAGTCATTTTTTATTGTGCAGAGTTGCCAGCCCAATGCCCAACCTTCAGCGAAGGCACACCCATTCATGCATGTCTTTTGGAGGCCACTTGTCTGTGGGGAGGACATGCGGACTCCACACAGAAGGCACTCCAGCCAAGAATTGAACAGGAGAACCTCTTGCTGTGAGGCAACAGCACTACCGCTGTACCACCGCAGCTTTCAAAGAATAGTGTACATAGTATGCAGGGAAAAGACGCACTCAGAGCTGGGTTCAAACAGCCTACATATGTAGTTACAAAATGTACAAAGCACAGGAGAATATGCACTCCAGCTGTGAGATTCTGCAGTTATGGTAGCATTATGTAATCATTGTGTGGTCAAAAAGTTATTTTCTCTGGTGATGCCAAGATTTGCTAGTGTAATAGTGTGCCACTGTAAATCCATTTCATAAGTAGAAGTGTACATAAAGATGGCCAAAGGTACATGCCAATAATCACAGTCACACTATTTAAGCAGTGATGGACTTGAACCACCTACCTATCCACTTACACAATCTATACAGCACATTATCAGCAACCAATACCAGAGAAGAATACTGAGTACAAGTGAGGTATAAAGCATCAATAAATGGATGACATAAGCAGTATATTGCCAAGGAGATATATCTGGTAAAATGACTTTTACAGTCATCTGGTGTCATAAACGTTGCACTGCAAATGTGTGTAGATCAATCCTGAATTAATTTGCAGTCACACACTTGTAGAAATTAAATACTTCTGTATTCTAACCTCCTTCTACTTATCAATTTACACATTCTGAAGAACAGTGTAAGAAATTCAAGCACAACATGAGGCGGCTGTCTTTTAAAGTATGAAAGCTTATTTTAGAAAGAATAACCTTATATGTGTGTTGCACCAGGGGTGTAGGTAGAGAATATAATTTTGTAATTGCATGCTCTAATTGCTACCCCACAAACTACTTGTCATTTTTAAAATGGAATTCCCCCAACTTAACAGATGTTTGCATTACATTTCCTCTAAAAACTTGAAATAAATATTGTTTCAATCTGTGAGACTCCTATTGGAGCATTAATTTAGAGAGTTGTGGGCATAGTATGGCCTAAAATATTTTTTTTTCAAGTTATGTATAGAAAAGTACTCAGTAGAGTACAGACAGTATGTTTTAGCAACAGCCTTGTGTTTCAAAGAAGTTGGGGCTGTGAAAAGAGGGATTAGGGGATAGTGGAGTTATCCAGCTGTTTAAAATGTTTTTCAATAGGAAAAGTTGGTTGAGGCCATTTTCACCTAACTGTAAACACTCTGACTCACACATGCGCACAATTTCCCCATATTGAGCACTGAACTTCATACCTGTTTAGCTACAGTATGTAAAATGCATACTGTTAATCGCAAGCACCCAAGGAAAAGTTTGGCTTTTAAGGGAAGAAAGTGCACTTTTGTCATGATGAACTCATCAGTGGTTTTCATAAATGATGATTCAGTAAAAAGTTGCACAAGGCAGCTGTGTGAAGAGTTAAATATATTCTTCTCAGAAGTAAATACAGCACCAAGCACTACATGCAGAAGTTTCCCATGTGGGTCATTGCACCTTTTACCTATCTAGTGACACAATTTAGAGAGTCCTGTTTTAGTATCAAGCGCCACAGGAGAAGTCTGACTCCTAAAGCCAGAGAGTGCACCTTTGTCAGGACGACCTCGTTACTGTGCTTCATACAGGATGTTTCAGTAAAAAGTGGGATAAGGGAGCTGTGTGAAGAGTTAAATGTATTTTTCTCAGGGGAAATGAATACATCACCAAGTGTTATACAACTCTCACACAAATTTCTCATATTGGGCACCCAACCTTCTGCATGTCTAGACAGCACTGTATTAGTTGGAAGTGTCACAGAAGACATCTTAAACATTTACAGCCATAGCAGCCATACAGATCCTTCTGAAATATTGTATTCATCTATCTGGATTCAAATCTTTAGAGCTTTCCAAGAAAAACATTTATACTGGAGTATTATCTAAGCATTCCACTTAGGAAGACAGTTAACATTTGACAGCAGATTTCAGCAAGCATGAATATATGTGTTCATCTTCATTTATATACTGATCAGTGTAATCTGTGTATTCAACTCTTCAGTTTGTTGAAAAATATAATAAACAGAATAAAAGTAGCTGAGCACAGTGGCACAATGCGCAACAGAATAATGTAGCCAGTGACAATAAAATCACAAGCTATTACTATAAGCTGTGTACTACCATGAGTCTTATTTGCATTTGTAGCCTGATGCCAGACATTGAGCACCCCTCTACTCATCACTCATTAGACCCATTATAGAGTACAATGCCCCTTTTTGTATGTACCTCACAAGACATCTACAACAACTGGAAAGGCCGCAGAAATACCTCGCAAAGAGGATTACCGGCCTCAAACAGATGCCCTACGCAGACCGTCTCAAAAAACTCCAACTTTACTTTGTCGCATGTCACCTACTCAGAGGCAATCTCTGCCTTTCATACAAAGCTATGTCAAACCCAGAGCTGTTGGACATGCTCCACTTAAAGAAATTCCAATCCCTCCAAGCTACACACTCTAGGGACCTAAACCTTGTCACCACAATAAACACAACATGCTGGAGGGATAGATTCCTGTCCCAGAGACTTCCCATACTCTGGAACAAACTACCTATCTGTATCAAACAAAGCTACTCATTAGAACTCTTCAAGAA
Organism: Protopterus annectens; assembly: GCF_019279795.1. Classification (NCBI taxonomy): domain Eukaryota; kingdom Metazoa; phylum Chordata; order Ceratodontiformes; family Protopteridae; genus Protopterus; species Protopterus annectens. Next base: position 245,789,445 of record NC_056727.1, on the reverse strand, counting down.
AAATCTTGATGATTGGATAGGGGATAGTAAATTCACCCTGGGGATCACTTCTGTGGCTCTATTTGACAGGGGCACAGGAAAATAATTTTCTTGGGTGGCAAAAGCCAGGGTACCGTTTGGCTAGGTTGATATAGGCCCTAGGGCCAATAACCTAGTACCCACCTATGAACCTATGAACCTAAATGTCCAAGTAGAAGAATGATGATGCAGAAAGAAGATACATCAAAATGGGGAGAAAGAGGCAGGGCCATAGTAACTTGTGACAGAGGAAGGATAATGCTGTCTCATAACAATATGTAGCCAACAGGTGCACATAAAATAATGTACCAATAACTGTTAGTAACGCTTAGCTAATGGCTGAATTACAACCCCTGAAAATGATCAGAAAGCTATCAAGCTATCTATACACATGAGCTACATCTCATCACAAAGGAATTACTACTTCACAACATTTAAATAACACAAGTAAAGCACAGCAGAAAGCGTGAACAGAGTGAGATAGAGACAGATGCAGAGAGGAATAGCAACAATATGTTTTGTAGGATGTGTAGGAACATCTGCATGGTGTGTTACTCTTACTTATTAAATAATTGAGCTGTCATGTTCTGTACAATAAGGTGCTTGCTATAGGGGCACATATAGGCTAGAAGAGTGCAACAAAACATGAAGACATAAGCAGTATAAGGCTGACTTAATTATTGTCTCTGTTGTGGCTGCAATGCTTTTTAAATGATGTCTTGCCCCTCAATTGAAATGGTATTTTAATGAAATGTTGTATATGGAGAGAAATCCAGATAGCTGTAAAATATATGTCAGGAATTTGAAATCTAATAAATTGACCTGCAGCTATAATCAAACCCATGACACTATGAAAAAATATCAATCTGCAAAAATGGTAATTATCTCAAAACACCTCATAGGAACTGCTACTTTATTACATCCAGCAGCCTAAGAGCTGTTACATTAGCTATATCATAGTAATGCTTTTAGTCTGCCCTTACTCTGTATTCCCATAGCACAGTGGAGTTAAGCACATTTGCCTGAAAGGAAACAGACTACTGCAGATTACAATGAAACCATCAGCTTTTGCAATAAAAAAATAAACAGCATTCGCCATCACTCAGCATTGATGCTCTATGAGAAATTCTGTGCAAATGGTGAGGACGTAAAGTGTAGGCTTTCCATGGGCCATTTCTGGCCATGTGCAATGTGTGTGACTCTATTTTTTGACCAGATTAACTGTGTGTAAAATGAGTGGATATGACAGTGGTGAAAGTGCAGTTGGCAAGCAGAGGTAGGGCATAGGGGAAAGAATACAAGACTTTGCAGGAAGGTCATGGGAGAGAACCACAGCTATCCACTTTTCACAAGATAAATGTGCAATTGTACACACAATTTCATGATTTTTGAGCGTCACCACATGAGTGATGGGTGACAACAACAAAATAACGGACTAAATTAAGCATGTCAGGACAATACATAGGCGATGTGTAGAGCTATTAATGGGACATAATATTTTTGATGGGACAGGTGCCATTTTTTATTATAATTATTTTTTTGAGGGGGAGTGGGGAATGTTTGGAAAGGTGCTTAGGAATGAGAGGGTCAGGTAGGTGGGGTAGGTTAAGATGCATGCACAGACATACAGGATATACAAGTTAGACAGGGACATTGGCAGTGCACCCGCATCCAACTTGAGAACAGTGAGAACATAGTCCTCACACTCATAACTATCATGACTGTCTCTGGCAGCAGCAGCTCTCTGGGTCAGTGCTAGATATGGCATCATCTTTGTCATCTGATGCAGGACCTTTAAAACCTGCCAATATATGAACTAAGGCTGCAATCCATGATATCCTGTACCAGCCCTGTCAGCTCCTGCTGGGTGACAAAAACGCCACCTTTACTGGTACTGGTCCTGGAGGGTACCACTGCACCAGCAGCTGGGGCAGAGCTACCGGATGCAATTGGAGCAGGTAGGGCAGGGGCTGTTGAGTCAAGACTAACAGGTTGTGAGCCTGATGTTCTGGGTGTCTGTGGAGGTATGGCAGGCCGAGCCACAGTGGTTGGTGTACCGCTCTGTGCTGTCGGTCATTTATTTTTCAGTAGCAAGGTATACAAACAGCAGATTATTACTAAATTATAACTCCTCCTCCCCCCAAAAGAGAGAGAGGGAGAAAGGGTGTAGTGAGACAAAAAGGAGATAATTAGATATATGGCATGTCATAGTATTGTATGTTTTCAATAAACTTTGTTTGGCAATACATAAACAATTATAATAATTACTATTGCACACCTCTGCCACATCCACATACGAAGAAAGATGGCAATTTGACATAAAATAAACAAATCTCACTGTTATGATATAACAAATAGCAGCTTTTATTTCCCTATGATGAATAGAGAATATGCATTCAAATGCAGCAATTGCAACTACCATAACTGGATTCTTCCTGACATATTATTGCTGTTAATATTTTATAATACTTATCTAGTAATAAAAAGTAATTGCTGCTGCTGTGTAATGAACCCCCCACACAGTTAAGCTGCTGTTTGCATTGCCTAATTCAAGCAGCAAGAGTTATTAGGGAAGGCATGCATGCTTGAGATGAAGGTTGAGGTATGCTTGCTCAAGATGCTACTGATTGAGGGAATGTGAAGAAATTTCTGGCTTGAATTTAGGCCTGAGTCATACTTAGCCCATGCCTTTCTGAGGTGAGTTCATCTCTCCTAGTGCAGTTCATAGTTTACAGCTATTTCCTCTGCAGTTATGCAGTACAAAAAGAAATATATATGAAAGCATAATGAGTACCTGTGCTGGTTACCTAGATCATTAATGGGATATCATAGACAAGTGATGGGTCAGTATACTTATACAAGTGAGGGGTGTTTGCAGTCATAAATTCAGCTACCTGTCAGTTTAGAAAACCCTGCTTTCATTTTTAAGGTCACTGCTGTAGTGATGACAACATCGTTCCTTAGTGCATGGAATTCCAGTTGCACTGGAGACAGCATTGGCTACGCTATTCCAGGGCACATTCTTATACTGAAACCTGGTATAATGCTCACGCAGCAGCTTATGGCTATAGCACTTCATGAGGAGTGTCACAAATATCATGTACTCTCCTTTGTTCTACAACACCTCACCTTTGTGCTATAAATTTGATACCATTTCCTTCCTCACCACCCATGTCTGCAAAAGTCAAGCTAAAAACAATGGCTAAATTGGTGCCAAATTCAGATCTCATATGTAATTGGTTGTGTACAGGGACACATAGCCTTGCCAACTGCAGCTATATTACTTGGTAGACACATTAGCAATACTTACATCACACAGCAGTAAAGGTGTGAAACATGGCATTGAGCTCTGCTATGTGTGATGGTAAACCTATTGACACAGGTTCCAGTGTTCAACAATGGAATGCTTAATGGCATGGCTTTTCATCCTTGCAGTTTGGAGGGAGATAAGAGGATGAATTATGGTATGTTGTGATTTTGGGGCTTACAGAATCTTAAAATATTCTTCCAGTTGGGAATCAAACTTATGGGATAAAGTATGCAAAAAGTTGAAAGCTAGCTTATCAACTGGCATTGCCACACAAAGACTACATTTTAAACATGAAAATTAGAGATATCATAATTTTAGAATGAATGAGGATACACTATGGAGAAGCATGTATATTTGTGATTTTAATTAGTACTCAGAATGCATTCTTATGTAAAAGTAGTTATGTTTGTAAATAGATTTCAAATGGATACTGTTGTATGAGCTGAGTACTGCAGCTTGGGTATGTTACATGCATACTTCAGAAGACATACCTGTCCTTGACTCACAGGTATAATATATGATGAGTTATGATGATTATAACAAAAGTATTATGCTCATTATACAAATGCAAGTTAATTTTAAATTAAATATTATCATTGTCAAATTTAAGAAACTGGGCACACATTAGCTTGAGGTTATACGTGAAAAACTAATGGTATATGCTAAATAGAAAAGTTTAATTATGCAAGCATTATTGATACTTTCAAGAAACATGTTTAACATTATCATTTTTTTATTTTTATATTCCTAATCAAAATGTTGTGAGAAATGGGATTCTTACATCCTTTGTAAAAGCATCTTTTAGCTAGACTTAAAACAGCTGTGTGCTTTATCTGAACTCACTGCATTCACACCTTGTGCCACAGAGATAGCCATGTGCTACTGGGAATTTTTCCACTCAGTACTGTACAAAGTGCTGAGGAAAGAGCAACATTGCCAGGCATGTTTGCCCTTCATACTGCAGCCTGAACTATTTTATTTTATTTTTTTTTACTTTTTTCTTAGGTACAAAATCAGGTTTGCATGCTGCCAAATGGAAACAGATGCAGATTAAGGTAATAATAATAACAATAATAAATATATATATATATATATATATATATATATATATATATATATATATATATATATATATATATATATATATATATATATATATATATATATATATATATATTGGGCAGGATTTAAACAATGCATCATGCACCTTATTTTTCTCAATTCACATTAGTTACCTTTTGCTACAGAGAAAGTTAGTGGACATCTGTCAATTGCATTCTCTGCATTAAGTACTATTCATGTTGTGTAGGGCCATACAATGATGCCAGGCATATTCACTTTTTCTTAGGCAGCGAATGGATTTTGCACTCTGCTGAGTGTAGAGTGAAAGGAAAAAGGCATTAGAAAAAAAATATGATAGAGATAAAAGCTGACAGTAAATTAAATTGAATCAATAGGTATACATAGCAATTACCAGAGCAAGAAATACATTCAAGTGACACATGCATCCTTCTCACATCTAATTGCAACATCAAAAATATACTTTGTGGAATACATTATCAGATTTGTAGTTAATGACAAATAATATGAAAGTGAACATACAAAAGCTCACATTTTATTAGCAGTAGTGACATGAGCTGCTTTTTAAACAACACAATGTTATCACAAAATGTGATTAAGTATGCATTTGGACAACCCTCTGCAAAATGATCATTTAAGTTGGTTAGAACCATTCATCAGCTGTCCTTTTTCTCTTAAGCTCACTGCACTTAAACTTTGTGTGACATAGAAGGTCATCTGAAATGTTTATTTTCTGCAATCCCCAGTGCGGACAGCCATGCAATTCCACAGCTGGTTTCTGGTCCACAAGACATCCCAAACTAAACTTTTCACTTTTTTTCTTAAGCTGTAAAAGTTAATTTTTCACTGGCAAGTAGAGTGCAGATGCAGAAGGTGAAATCAGAAGCTTTCAAATGACTTTTTGGGAAAAAGCCACTTGAAGACACATGAAATGAATCACAGCATATATCTAGTAATGAGCACAGCTACTATTGCATTACACTCATACATCTGGCCTTCTCACATCTTCTAGCCACAGCAGTACTATTATGTGTCACAATATCAGGATTTTAGCTAATGCCATGGGAATGGAGAAGGGCCCAGGGAACAGAGAGACACACGCTAAATTTTGTCATCACAATGAACAAAACATGCTGGAGGGATAGGTTCCTGACCCAGAGACTCCCCATACTCTGGAATAGACTGCCCATACATGTCAAGCAGAGCACCTCTTTGGCCCTCTTCAAAAAGAACCTTGATGATTGGATGGGAGATAGGAAATTCACCCCGGGGAGCACATCAGTTGCCCTGCTAGACAGGGTTCCAGGGAAGTAAATACTGTGGGAAGAAATAGCCAGGGAATTGTTATGGCTAGGCTGATATAGGCCCTAGGGCTGATAGCCTAGTACCAACCTATGAACCTATGAAAAATGCTTTCAAAGTTTACACAGCACACACAATTAATACTGACAAAATTTCAGAGGACTTATCTGTCTGTCATTTTTAGTCAATACTGACCTTACCTGAGTTTTCTACATGAACACATTCATACACCAAAATGAGTGCCAAGATTTAGTGTGACTGTCCTCAATAAATGATCTGTGAATAGGTTTGGAACCCTACAAGACCCGTACTGTTTCTCTAAGCTCAATATGTTTACAAATTATGCCACAGAGATAGGAGTATGAAAATTTGAATTTTATAACTCATTGTTACCCAGACAATTGATGAAAGTACAACAATGAAGCAATTCAAAGCAAGCAGTATAATTAAAGGTTGGTTAATAAAAATGGAGTCACTTAAAACAACAAAAAACAACCACCTAGGCAGACCATACCTTTAAAACCAGTGCTCAAAGCTAGGAGGTTACCTCACTGATTTTAATTAGGTATCCATGGTTACTATTTTTTTAAATTGTTTAATTAAATTATATGAGATTGTTGCCTTTATTTAAATTGTGGATGTATGTATCTTTGTATGGTATGATGAAGTGTAAAAGCACAAAAGTGCTTACCTGTAAAATAAATATGTGACTTCAGCCTAGGTGATTGTTTTTGTTATTTCTAGTAGAATGTGCAACAATGCCATTCTTTATTGTGCTATTGAAAGTAGTCCAAATAAAATGTCAGTTATTACCTTGGGCAGTTAAATGCCATTAACTGCTACTGATCTCTGCCAGTCAATGGAAGCCAATGGAGGGTAATTGCAAACTGCTCACAACTGATAAAAGGAAAAAAAGTCACTGGTGATCAAATACTTTAAATGTGCATTTTGGATGTTTAATCAACTCTGTTATCTTGCAACAGATACCTGTATGGATTTGAACACTCAAGAGTATTCCCATATTTGCCACAGAGAAAGACATACATTAGAATGGAAACAAGTGTTTAGATGCACTAATAATGTGACTGTATCAAGTCACATTTAACCTGCAAAAGAAACAAGTTATGAAAGTTGTCCTTTTTCATTTGACAGAAAATGTCTGGATTATTATGATACTGTCAACTGTCAGGATATCCATGTACTCACAGTATTAAATAAAGCCTGCCAACACTGCAGGTCAATTGCTCTCTTTCTTTATGATGCCTCATTCCCTTATCTATGCTCTCTTCACAGCAATTCTATTTATGTTTTATTGCATATTAATCTGTATAAATGCTTAAAGTACTACATTCACTATGACCAACATTTCTTACAAAGTGGCAGTGATTGCAGTCATTAAAGCCAGCATTTGTATGTTAAGAATGTTGCGCTCAGAAATTAGTTAATGTACTTTCAGATTTTTTGTTAATTGTCTTCTCCCTGACACGCCCTCTGTAGAGATACATCAAAGAGGGGAGACTCTTAAACCCTGATTGTTCCTGTAGTCAGGGTAATCATAGACACTTGCAAGACTTTAGCAGGAAACCCTTGTCAGTGCTTGTCCATGCATTGTTAAGGTGTGCATGTCCTTACACCATGTTTATATTCCCTACACTTAGTACAAATTTTGGTATTTAGGAATGCTAATGATTTAATACCTCATTTGCATATCCACAGTGTTCACAGGGCTGACTCTGTATTACATAATGGTAATCAAGTAGCTAATACCCTTGTATTGCATTGGGGAGATGGTTTGGATCCAGAGAGCTCGATATTGCTACATAAACACAGCCTTTAGAGAATTATCTGTTTTCTACACTGTTGTATTGTCAAGGAATGTTGCTATTTCTCATATAATATTTTAGTTTAACAGTAAAAGGTGAATTGCACTGATTGCTGAAAAGCATTTTTATCTTAATTGTTTTTTCCTTTATCCCTTTATTTTGGCAAAACCATGTCTGTATTACAGAAAGTATGCTACAGAATGCTACACAGCCTATATTTTTAAGGTTATATGTTTACATCACTATTGCAGATGAGTATATTATGACTTTGTAAGAAGGTCTTGCATTTTTACCTGTGTTAACAGACAGAAAATGTGTTGCGGTTGTGGATTTCTACTTTATTGCACTCCAAAGCAGTAGAGATGGCACTTATAATAGTTTTGTACAAGTTAAGTCTGTGTTATCTGTATTCCATAACTACTAAAGATTATTGTTGGCATTTCATGTAGAAATATCTGTTTGTCTGTTTTTTTTTTTTTTTTTTTTTGGTGGGGGCAGGCTGTCCTAACTTGTGTGTAATCATAGGGTGTATTAACTTTTAAACTGTTGTGTGCATGATGGATGCATGCATTCACACATTAATGAGTTCACAACCACCCTGTCTGTGTATTATATTTGTAATTATGTGCCTGTTTTCTATATCATCTCATATAGAGATATGGCACCTTAGAAGTAATCTGCACCTTCAAGCCACCATACACTGATACAGAAAATGAGGCCATTATCCAGGCCTTATGTCACCATATAGCTTTTATGTTAGGGAGAGGTAGAGCTGACCAATCAGAACAAGACAGTATATGGCAGCAGGTGGTTGATGACATTTATGCTGATGGAGTCAAGGGAGAATTTACTCTTGGATAAGACACCAGGCAAGTGATATGGTAACCTCTGCCAACTGTAGTGTGGCTACAGTTGCCCAGGAACAGGTGGCTGGGAGGGGATTCTGCTAACTAACCACCACTATCTAAAACAGAGGAGTTCCTGTCCACTGTCAGAGATCCAGATAGCTTGGCTGAAAGTTCCTACAGAATTATATATATATATATATATATATATATATATATATATATATATATATGTTTGACTGACAGTTATTGCTGGCTATATATATATATATATATATATATATATATATATATATATATATATATATATATATATATATATATACACATATATCTAGCCAGCAATAACTGTCAGTCAAACAATACAGTCATGGAGAAATAGAAGTGGTGTTTTATGGGGAGGGAATGCAACTGTTCACCATATTTATATATGAAAGCATTTTTAATCGGCACTTGTGACAGAGATCTTTCTATTTTTGTTGTTTCAATTGCATTTATCAGGCTTCTTTACTGTCCCTTCCTCCCATATAGGCACATTTGGCTTGCAGGCTGCCAGCCCACCTGTACATGGTAAGCACACATTTGGTTATTAGTATTACTGTCTATATGGTACATTCAGAGCTATATGATATTAACATTTCTGTTGGTTTAGCATCTATTAGAGTTTAAATTTTGTGTTGTTTTATTTATTTATTTATTTATTTTATTTCCAGTTTGATGACCAGGGAAGTCCACTGTGCCCAAACAGAGGCCATTTTCAGTGAAGGTCAGGGGAGTAAAGCTCCAAAAGCAATTAAAAGAATATAACATAAGTAAAGTATGGAATATACAGTATACAAAAGTGTAAATATACAATTTAAAATACAAATACAAAATCAAGAAGTATGCATTTAAAAAACGCAAATGTTAAAATATAAAGTCAAAAGTAATACAGATATAAAAGTAAAAGTCATAACGTGTTTATATAAGTTTAGTGTTTGTTCTAATGATAATGTTAGTGATCAGAGGTGATAATAGCTGAGAGTGAAAGGAGGTTTGAAAAAGACCACAGTGTAATTTAGGTGAGAATTGAGCAGGAGTAGTCCCAGTTTGAGATAACGCAAGAATGGAGGAGAGATTTTAAATTAAAGTGGTTGTGAGTACAGTGGAGGGGGGGGAAATTCCATAGTTTAACTAAGGAGTGTGATAAAAGTAATTGGCCAGGTGGGCAAAGGGGTTTATAGATTTTAAGAAGGTTTTGGTTTTTAGATCTAAGAGTACAACTGGAGAAGTAAGGTGTTAAGATAGATGAAAGAGAGTGGCAGATGGATCATTGGAATATGAGTTTGTGAGCAGTGGTGAGTTGTATGAATTACAGGAAATTAGGAAGCTTGAGCCAGTTTAGGGAGTGGAGGGAATGGCAGTGATGGGTAGAGTATTTGGACCCTATAGCACATTTGCAGACTTTGTTATAGCAGGCTTCCAGTTTGTTTTTTAGGCTAAGTTGTAGATGAGTAAGTAGAGGGGCACCATACATAAGAGAAGGTAGCAGGCTAGAGTACATCTGGTAGAAGCAGTTAGATAGTGATTTTGTCTGTATAGCAGACCTAGTTTTTAGTGGGTTTTTTGAAATGATTTTGGATGTGTATATCTAATTTTAAATGTTCATCAGTTGTGACTTTGAATAGTTTGGTGTAAGGTACAATATCGATTAGAGTGTTATTGTGGCTTTTTATTTTAAAGGAGCTTTTGTCTGTGGTGAAATTTCTTGAAGGAGAAAATATCATGATTTTTTTTTGTTAGCATTGAAAGCAAGGTGGTTGTTTAGCATGTATGTCTTAGTATTGGAGAAGGATGTTTGAGTTTTTTGAAGGAATTTGGAGATAGTGTTTGCTGTACAGATTATTGTGGAATCATTAGCGTCCTGGATCAGTGTAGCATTATCTATGGATTTATGAAAGTTATTAATGAAAATATTGAAAAGTAAGAAGTCAAGAATAGAGCATTGGGGGACACCTGAGGCATTGTTGAGAAAGGACGAAGTGGAATTTTTCCATTTAATAGCTTGTTGTCTATTGGAGAGCTAGCTTGTAAACCAGCCTATGGAGGAAGGAGAGAAACTGAGGGAGGAAAGTTGAGATAAGAGTAGAGCATATGAGACAGTGTCAAAGGCTTTGGAGAGATCTAAGTAAACTGTGGATATGATTTTTCTCAGAGTCACAAGCATTATTGATGCTGTCAAGGAAGGACCGAAGAGCAATGGCAGTGCTGTGGTCAGGCCTGAAACCATGTTATGTTGGGATAAGGAGATGATTGCGTGTTAGGTATGGCAAGTGTTGGTGACAAATGCACTTTTTGAGGATTTTAGAAAGAGTTGAGATAATAGCTATAGGATAGAAGTTAGTAGTGTCTGTGTTATTGCTTGCTTTGTGGAGAGGGGAGCCAAAAGATTTCTTACAGAGTGAGGGGATATAGGCTTCTTAGACAGACCTGTTGATAAGAATGGAAATGGGGAGGGCAATGTTGTCTGCAGCTATATTAAGGAAGTATGGAAGCAGAACATCAGGAGAGTCGGAACAAGGCTTTAGTTTAAGGATGAGTCTTTTATGCTGCTGGTGGGGATAGGCTTAAGACTGAAAGGTGTTAGAGGGAAAAGCAGTGGATGGGGGACTATGAGAGGGAAAGAAGATGGGAAAGTTTGCATTTAGTTTGGCTATGCAGTCAACAAAAAAGGGTGTTGAAATTAGATGCAATTTCATTGTCTGGGGAGTTTGGGTTAGGGCATGGATTGCCATTTCTACCAGGGTTTGGAAGGGAGGAAATGCAATTCCAGAACTTAGCATCTGTTAGAGTTTAACAAATCTTTTGTATAAAGAAAACACGTCATCAGTTTTATTCTCTGTTTTTTTATGGGCTGTGTTTATTGCATGTTATCATAGAGGATCCTGAAACCAGCACTGTGGAATTCCTACAACCTGATGTCAGACTGTTGGTAGATCTGATGATGATGGTAGTGATGGAGAGGCACAGTCAGAGTGAAGAAGATCAGTGTGGCACTGAGGCTGTGGCTCCCACTTCCCCTGCCCATTTTTTGGTCACAGTCAGTATGCAGTCCCATACCCATGATACAGAGACATCTGATAAAGGACAGGTTAAGGTTGACACCATTGATCAATGCAGTGTGGTTACTCCATTTGCAGAGCTGGTTGCTTCTCCCCATAGCCATTGTGAAGTTAATATGCCACACAAGAGGGTCGGTAGTGGTGCTCAGAGAAGGCCAGCAGTCCAACCTTCTCCTGATGCTTGTGTGTCATTAGGTGACATCAGACATATGTGTACGGCCATAGTGGAGGCACAGGCATGTTCTACCAATGCCTTGGAAGAGATAGTATGAATCACTGAATGTGATTAACTTCTTGGACAGAATGAATGACACATTGGATTGGGCAGTGTTTGTGATGGAACATCTGTTGGGAGAGGATGGACATTCATGTGGCCAGAGAGCCGCTACATCTCCTGGGTTTAGCAGACATGGCCATGCAAGATCCTATTCCTGTCCTGCAGTGACAATACATCCACTGCTCCATCAGTGATTTCTGTGCCCACACCCAGATGTGATAGCCCATGGGTTTGTGGTTCTGGAAGTAGTTTTAAGGAGAACTCATCCAGCAGACATTGTTCGTGTTCAGATAGCATTCCAACTTAAAGTTAGGGCCATGGAAGTAGCAGTGCAACTTCTGACAGAGGTGCTTATCATTGTCAGGGGTGAAGAAGCTGGACTGACTACTCTACCATGCATGGCTTACACATGTATGAGATGCCAGGATGTAGTGTTAGCATATTGCTTGATTGTTTTCATACTGATACGCAGACTTATTGAAAAAAATCATTCACTTGACCATACCAGCTCACACACATGCAAACTATCTAAACAGTACTGTTGGGTGCTATACACCTGTTGATACTGGCCCTGTACACTGTATAGTCAGATAGATACGTGTTCCTTAGTTGAACACACACACATCTTTGGTATAAGCCTTGCCCTCCAACCTCCCCCCACACCATTTGCAAATAATGATGACTGTGTCCTGCCCTTTGCACATATCTTTGTGAATTAGAGTTGTATATATATCTGATGCACAGTGGATACCTAATGCTTGCTTATTCACACGCTTGTACTTATGCATATGTATTGCAGAAGAAAAAATGATTTCTTGTTCCTACTCATTTGTGAATGATTGCTTCTATAATTACTGAACCACATTGTATTCAGTCAGTATTGTCATAACAGCAGTGGAAGCATTCAGTACTTCAGACTTGCTTCTTGGTATAGTTGTGCAAATGAGGGTATAAATGACCTGTTCTATGTTTTATAGATGGCGGTCAACTAAAATGCTTGATGCACACTATCTTTTTCTAATATGTAGCTCTGTATTGCAAAAATATGAAAGAGATGGTATTGCTGACATAACTATACACCTCAGGCAAATGCTATGCTTAAGAGCATATACATATTTTCATATGAGAGCAATCAGTTATATAACTTTTTTTTCTTCACAGGTTCTCTTTATTGCAGGTACAAATTGTGTCCTTAGGGGTGGCCCCTGTCTGACGCTATCAGAACACAGCCATTACATGGTTAAGTAAAGGCTGTGGTGTCTGACAAGCATCAGTTTGTCTATTTATATGACATGGGATCTTAGGCTTTGACCCAGGTAATGATTGCGTGTGCTCTCCTTTCCCTCTTAGCCAGAGCCAGGCATCCTGTGCATGCCTCCATCTGCTAGCACCATCTACAGCTGATGGTTCTCTCTCAAGCTCATCTGTACCTGCTTCTGCTGCTGGCTCTGCCTGTAGTCCTTGAAACTATGGTCCTGTCCCTTGCTGTCCTTGTTGCACCTATTTCCTGAGAATTATATTGTGTAACATGGCACAGACGGTAAGTATTTTGGCAGAGGTGCCTGGGTCATACTGCTGAGCACCTCCTGATGTGTCTAGACATTGGTACTTTTATTTAAGTAAACCAAACACCCATTCTATGCTGTTCCTAGTCTGAGTGTGGCCTCATTGCATCCTTGCTCACTGAGGTTGTTTAGGTTTCTTATGAGTGATACTGTTTCTACATTTTATTTTCTGCGTTGAGTTATCTGTTTGGCCTGGTGTCATGAACACATTAGATTTTTTTTATTTATGTTTTTTGTGTATTTCACACTTTGCCTAAATTATATGGCCATTTAGAGCTGCTTTTTGCTTTGTCTGTTACTGCTTCTGCATATTATTTTCTACTTTGAGTAATCTGTTTGGCCTGCTGTAGTGGCCATTTTGGATTTATGTAGGGGTTTAATATAAGTAAGAGTTATACAGAGTACTTCATGTCCTGGGTAACTTATAACAGCTGAGCTTTAGATTCCACTTGTTTTTCATTGGTTATAATGTTTTCTTTGCTGAGTCATCATAGCTGTATTTACTTAGTGGTTAGTGCTCACACGTAAATCCTCTTCTCTTGACTTATTGAAAGGGTACATTCTGAAAACTAGGAAGATTGTATTATTCACTTCTGTTCTATCAAATCTCCTTTTGCTGGGTTGCACTGAGCTGTGCAGAATTGCTCTGATGTGATCTGACTTGAGCATAGTCCCACCATCCTTCTCTTAGTCCTGCATTTCTCCAGTCCAACAATCTTTCCCGAGTTTTATCTCCCCCCCATCCTCACTGGTCTTTGTCACACAGCTGAACTGGTCATTATGGGGAGACAGCAGACTGATCCACCTTCTATTCCCAGCCTTATAGCACATGGTATCCTAAAACAATATTTAAACTACTTCATTCTCACTGAAAATGAACCCCCTACTTAAAACAAATGAGTCTGTCTGTGAGGGGGATAAGTACTTAACTAAACTAGAGGTATTCCTCTGTCATCAAGTAGTATGCAATAAGTTTAGCACTTTCTTATCCCCACCTACACCTGCACAACATCCACATGTTGTAAACTCTGAACTGTTCTCTGATGATGGAGTTAAGAAATCTTTACCCAAGTCTCCTAGAACTCCTAAATCCAGGCATTAGAACAAACCTTCAAATCAACCTTCTGTATACTACCCAGCATCAACAGGTCTAAATCAACAAACAGCACATTCTGACATTACAGCAAAAACAACCATAAAAAGGACCACAAAGTCAGCATGCAGAATCCCTTAAGGCAGCAAAACACAACTTTGTATGGCTGTCAAAATTTTAGACATAGGTCACTTTATAGTTAGACACAGATGCTTCACTCACTTGGCAGAAACAACGACAGAGTGATGGTTAACTACCTCTTAGGTGCCAGGATCTGCTTTATAGCTAGGGTCCTCAAATTGTTCGCCACATGTACACATAAGACCTGATCATTATGCATGTAGATGTGAATGACTTGATACATACCTCTGTGGATCATATAAAAAAGGACATGATGAAGCTCTAAGAGTATGCATCTGAACTGGGTGTAAAAATAATATTGAGCATTATCCTTCCACTGCTAATAATAATGCCTCAAAAAAAAAGATAATTTACTTTAATTATTGGTACAGCTACAGGTTTCATTCTAAGGCAGTCCAATATATTTCAGCCTGGGAGGAGATGATTGATAACTCTGCTGCTTTGCAGGACATGGCCTCCATCTCTCTATTCATATCTTCCTATATATTGGTCAAGTTCCTCTGAAGATGGAGGGGGGTATGAGTTAACTAGGGTCTTACAGTTAAGGTAAGTGTTATTGCATGATGGTCAAGATTAGTCTTCTTAAATTACCTACATAACCAATCAAAATCAAACAATATTAAGATATCACTGAAAAATGCTAGAAGGCTTAACTAAAAGTTGCAATCCTTACAAGCATTCCTAACCCTGGAAAATATAGATATATGCACAGTTACTGACACATGGTTTCAGAATAATGATAGCTCCCCCACAGTGGGAATATAATGCCTACCACTCTTTCAGACTGAACACTAAATTGTAACATAGATGTAGGGGATGTATCTATTTTCCTAATAAACCATTTCACCTTTAGACTCATAATGCAGATTCAGTGACCTCAATCTCCTCTACATCCTTCTCATAATAAACAGACAGTATCATGCCATTGCCAACTACAGTACCCCCTCCATGACCTCAGTAATCCATGAGACATATCTAAACAAATTGACATCCCCCACAACAGATCCCAACAGTATCCTCTTGGGAGATATTTACTATTCCTCATTAAATACAGAAACCTATATTTCCAGAAACACGTATACACAAGGATTCTTGGAGTTCGTGAATACCAATACCATAGACTAAAAAGTCTAAACCCCAAGGATGGGCTCAAAAGCACACCAACCTGGCCTCCCTTTGCTCAGGCACCTGTAGTCACTAAATCACTGGTCAAATCTCACCATCATGCAATAACACTTACCTTAACTGTAAGACCCTAGTTAACTCATACCCCATCCATCTTCAGAGATTACACCAAGACAAATCTACACCAACTTATTGATGACCGTGCAAAATTCAAACATCTTCCTCACCCCAATGCCCACTCACACTTGGTCTTATTTACTAATATGTTCTATGCCCCCCTCCAGTCTTGCATTGAGGCATTCATCTTCATAGGGCATAAATGTTGTGCCAAATTTAAGAACAAACCCATTTGGTGGAAACCCAGTATTAACAAACTGTGCATGAAGAGAAAGAAACGTATAGCCCATAAAAGGAAAATTAATGCCCCACCAGCCAGAGAAGAACCCAAAAAAGCAAAAAAGAACTCAAAAATAAAATCAAATCCTTCACTATCAAGTACAAATTGAGAATTGTCACCTATGCTAAACCACAAAGCCTTTTTTTAACTTTGTCAAGAACCTCAGAAGTAATACTTACTGATGTCCTGAGTTATTACAGAATATCAGCATATGCTCACCCCTGAGGACAAAGCCAACATACTAGAAGACAAATTTGCCTCAAGTTTTGCTCCCTTATGCCTGCCTAATTACCCATATTATTTCATTATACCTAGGCCACCCCGTCCTCTGATCCCCTCTGAATAAGTCTTAAATGCTCTCTCTCCAAGTCTAACAACACTGGCTCTATGGGTTCAGATAATCAGTTAGGCTTTCTTCATTATCTGGCTAATGCATTATGAAGCCTATTCAGTTTTAGCACCTCCACTGGATTCATGCCAGAGATATGGAGATCAGGTTGTAGTCATTCCACTCCACAAAGGGAGACCTACTACTGGTCCAATAAACAATAGACCCATAAGCCATACCAGCCTTATGTGTAAGGAAATTGAAAGCATCATTATATATGGAACACAGGAGCAAAAACACAGGCAGTCTTCAAACCTTGAACTCAACAAGTTCAAATTTATTAAAGGCTGATCCTGCCTCCTAAACCTAGTGGACTTTTTTGAACACGTCATTGAGACATTGTACTCAGAAAATCGATTCACACTGCATATCGGGACTTGTAACCCCTATGTTACCCACTGGATATCATACTGGCTCACTGACAGAACCTAGTCTATTAGTGTTGAAAGCACACTTACAATCAAAGGATTAATTACCAGTGATGTGTACCAGGAATCTGTATTGAGACTATTCCTTTTTGGCTAGAATTCTCTGACATCCAAGCTGACACCAAGGGCCTGTGACTGATGAAGTTTACTGAGAGTTGCAAACTACAAGTTCTTACATACACCCCAGATGAGCACTGGACTCTCCAAGAGGCCTAGTGCACATTAACAAGTGTTGTTTAATTCTTGGTCTCAAACTAAATGCCAAGAAATGAAGAAACATGTCCCAAGTATTTAATCCTTGGTCTCAAACTAAATGCCAAGAAATGCAGCAATGTGTCCTTTGGCAAACCCAGGCAACATACTCCTATCACATAGATAACACCACCCAAAAAACTGACTTGGCCTTTAGGGACTTTGAAACTTTCATTGACAGTGCACTGTCCTTTGACCATCATGTTACCACTGTGGTTAGGAATTACTTTTATATAACCACAGTGATCCACAGAAGCACATCTTACAGAAGGAAGGAAGTCATTATCCCCCTCAACAACTCCCTATTCAGAACAAACACAGAGGATATATCTCCTTTGGTATGTTCTTACCTAAGCACCTAACCAAACCCGAGATAACACAACATTTAGGTTCATAGGTAAGTACTAGGCTAGTTGCCCTTCCTGGCCATTTTAATCTTACCCATTTTCTCCTTTTGTGCTCAAATTAATCTATCCTATTTGGTAAGAGATTGGCCTTACCCATCCAAAGGTCAATTATATTCCCCATAATGAGAATAACTGGAATAATACAATAGATACTTTGATAGACCCATGCATGGTGTGATGTCCCCTCCCATGGCCAGTAATCAAGGAACCTAAATCCTCACCACTGCCACTGCAGAATCACAGTCACTTGAAACAAAAATGGATGCACCCAGTATTGTCAGATGCAGCTCTCTGCATCAAGCACAGTTTCCCTTATGACCACACAGGGAACACATTCAGCCCAGGGCATGGGATTCTCTCCCTGTCTCTCCCCAGGTCACCAGTAAGGTTCCCCACTGGCACAGTTGTAGAGTTAAGTCCTCTGCAGAGTGCCCAAGCCAAGCCATCTGGCACCCTCCATATACACACACACACACACACACACACACACACACACATACACACACACACACACATGCACACACACACACACACACACACACACACACACACACACACACACACACACACACACACACACACACACACACACGCTGAAAAGTAAGGTGTATTAAACTGGTACAAGGAGTACTGTATAGCACAGAAACCTGGGCAGTAAACACTGAGCAGTTGAGGAAGCTAGAGATGATGGAGATGAAGTGCCTGAGATGGGTAACGGGATTCATCTTGTGGCAGAGCAAAGAAATGAGAATATAAGAGAAGAAGTCAAAGTAGCGCTAAGCACAGAAAAGATCACAGAGAAAAGATCATGGTGGGTCAGGCTAATGTGGAGAAAAGCTGAAGACAATCTGGTGAATAAAATTTGGGGCAGACAGGAAGAATGCAAGAGTAAATGAGGGCATCCAGCAAAAAAGTGAATGGATTATGGGATAGAAGACCTGCAACAGTCAGGCATGAGTGTCAAAAAAGGTAGGAGAGTGGTATTAAAGAGCGAGAGAGATAGATGGCAACATTTGACATGACACCTTGACCCCACATAGAAAATGTAAAAAGGGGGTTGATGATGGTGATGTTCCAGTTGTTGAATGTGTTTGGATAAATACATGCCGACGGGTGTATTGTAGTCACTGACTGGCCTAATGAGAGCTGAGTAAAAGGGAACAATGACATCCCTAGATCTATACACAATCCCTGTTTATAAGCTCTGCAGTATAGAATGACTTTCTTACAAAAAAATGACACATATTGGTCAAAGGTTAGGTCACTGTCCACATAAGTTTCCAAATTCCATACAACTGAGTGAATCTTTGGGCCATACTGTCAATGGGGTACTTTCATGGGGTAGATGACTTCTCAAAGGTTACAATAATTCAGGTTTTTGGCATTTAGTTTAAATCAATGATTTTGGAACAAGTCATTTATTTGGGAAAAAGCTTCATGTGATTTGGCTATGTAATCTGGGAAATGAACGACTACTTCTAGTTTCCAGTCATTTGCCAACTTAGTCAACCAGAGGCCTTTCGTATTGACTTTTACTTCAGAAAAGAAGATGCCAAACAGAAGAGGTCCCAGCCAACACAGAGCACTGAGGGACCACTGTCAAACTGCAATGAACAGTTCCACAACTAAATAACAACTGGAGATACGGATATCCAAAATATTTAATAGTGGAATAACACAGGCATAGACACTGGAACAATGAACACTCTGTTAACCCAGGTTTCGTCTACAATAATATAGACTTCTTCAGAACAATGAACAAAATCAAAAAGCCACTTAAATACACTTTCAATTAAATCAATTAAAATAAACACCTGCAATCAATTACTTAAAAGCATTGTTAAAGACAAAAAACACCCCAAAGGAATTATTAAAAAATAATAATACCGTCTCATCAAAATGAAACCACATATACACATTATAAATGTCATCTAAAAACTGACAAAAATTATGAATAAAGAAAGTAAATAAAATAATAAAATAATACGTACAAAAAACAAAATTTAAGAACCATCAAAAAAGCTCTAAAAACTGTTTTGCTTAAGTTGAAACCATAAAGGAAAACGAAAGAAAGCAAATAAATCATGATGTAAAAAACACAGGGAAAGTTACTAAGTTAACACAAGATACGTCTTAACTTAAGAATAGGTGCTAAACTGATGTTCTCATTTATACCTGGAAAATAAAGGGCATCCAACCGTATTTGCCAGTTTAATTTGCATATATCTAAATGGATGTCCAAGACTTCCCCTTGCACATCTTTCTTAAGATGTTGAATCACACAAAATTTAAACAAGTGTCCAGGAAAAGCCTGAACATGTCTCGCTAAAGCATTGGTGACCTTACCATTTTTGACATCCAGTATATGTTCCCTGATTCTTTCCCTGAAGAATCTTGCTGTTTTGGCCACATAAAATGTGGTGCATTCCTGGCATTGTGCAACATAAACAACATTCTTCGGATAACAATCATAGTGACCAACAATGGTAATATGATGACAATTAACCTTAATACTTCCCATCTCCCACACCTAAAGTTCCCACGCTTTTTATCAATACTATGATTGTTGAATTCACCATTCTTATATAACAATTCTTTAAACGATCGATCCCTTCGAAAGACAAACTTAGGTACCCCCCCTATTTTATGATCCACTTGCTTATTTAATTGTAAAAAAACCCAGTTTTTCTTAATCATATCAATAAACCATTCTACATCATAGTTATACGTGGTGATGAATATCAATTTTGTACTACCATCTTGTTTACTAATTCTACTCAAACCACCATGAGTGTCTGTACTATTATTCATCTTAATGATGGCTTGATAAAAACCATTAAATCTTTTAACAACTATTTCATTCTTGACATTATTACATAAATCCTCTGGGTAACCTCATTTTCTAAACATACTTATCATAAATTTCAGTTCCTTTAAAAGGGCATCATCTTCATTCACCATCCTAGCTGCTCTAACCATTTGACTTTTAATGATCCCTCTTTTTTGATGGTGAGAATGCCAACTATTATAGTCCAAATATGAATTAGAAAAGGTACTTTTTCTAAAAATATCAGATCTAATACATTTGTTAACTTGATCAATAGTTAATAGTACATCCAAATAAGAAATAGTTTCAGTACTAAATTGATAAGTGAATTTCAAAGATTTGACTGTATTATTAATATAATCTATAAACTCTTCTAGTGCCTCAACACTACCATCCCATGCGATAAAAATATCATCCAACTAACGTGTATATTGCTTAATACATTTATAATATTTTGTTTTAAAGACAAATTCTTGTTCCCAAAATGCCATTATATAATTTGCATAAATGGGGGCGCAAGCTGCCCCCATAGCCACTCCTGTAGACTGTTTAAAAAATTGTCCCTCAAGAAATATAAAATTATTGCATAGGACAATTTCCATAAGCATAATATATGTATTGATTTCATCTTGATCGTACTTTTCAGTTTTAACTAATTGCGTTTCCAACCAAACAAGACCCGTATTATGAGGAATAACTGTAAATAAATTACAAACATCAACAGTGAGAAAAATGAGATTATCAGTAATACTCAAATTGCTTAATTTTTCTAAAAAATTCCAAGAGTCCCTTGATATGTAATCAAAGGCAGTCAAACCCCTCTTAAGTTCATGATCTAAGAACTTACTAATGAAACATGTCTTACTTCTTTTGCCATCCACAATTGGCCTGAATTTAATATTATTCAGGCCTTTGTGTATTTTGGGAATCCCAAAAATTCCACTTATAACTGGATGGGGGTTCATCAGATAGTCATAGTCTTTTTCACTAATCTGCCCTTGATATAACATGTCGTCGAGGAGCATATCTATACTTTTGTGGCTAATATTAATTTCATTAATGCTACTCTCAGTATAGATTTCATCCATAAGCATATCTGTGATAGCATCAGTATAATCATCTCTCTCCACAATTACTACTCCATTCCCTTTACCAGGCTTCATAATATGTATTTCTTTGTTATTAATCAGGGAATCCAGCAACTATCTTTCCTTTTTTGTCAAATTATTATACTGTTGCAAACCACGTTTGTTTTTATAGGCCCTAATATCTATTTCACAGGCCTTTTCAAATAAAGCTACTGTCTGGTTCATAGGAGGATTAAAGGTACTAGGTTTATCCAGTCCCATTTGCACACTGTTATTACTTTTATCAGGGAACCACATTAATAAATTAATTTTTCGAACAAATGTTTTTAAATCTATAATCATGTCAACCATATTGCCCTTCCTACAAGGAACAAAAGTGAACCCCTTAGACAATAAGTTGATATGCTCAATACTAAATTCATATTTGGAATAGTTGTAAACCTTAAAGTCTTTCATAATTTTTTGTCAGTTTTTAGATGACATTTATAATGTGCATATGTGGTTTCATTTTGATGAGACGGTATTATTATTTTTTAATAATTCCTTTGGGGTGTTTTTTGTCTTTAACAATGCTTTTAAGTAATTGATTGCAGGTGTTTATTTTAATTGATTTAATTGAAAGTGTATTTAAGTGGCTTTCTAATTTTGTTCATTGTTCTGAAGAAGTGTATATTATTGTAGACGAAACCTGGGTTAACAGAGTGTTCATTGTTCCAGTGTCTATGCCTGTGTTATTCCACTATTAAATATTTTGGATATCCGTATCTCCAGTTATTATTTAGTTGTGGAACTGTTCATTGCAGTTTGACAGTGGTTCGTTTGGATGATATGGAATCTATTTCTGATATTTTGGAACTTTTGCAAAAGAGTAATGAGCAATTACAGGAGCATACTGTCCAGATAAAATCGTTGGTGGATAAGTAGCAGGTATCAGGACACAGTAATGCCATTCATGGCAGTTTGGGTATACCATTAACCCAACCTACTCAAATAGTTGAAACTTCTGATTTTATTCAAGAAGCCACATCGAACAATACAGGAAGTAACAACAGGGTCCAAATGGATGAAAAGTCTGATGGTAATGCTTATTCACTGCGGTGGAAGCAATTCAATTATAATTTCAAACAGGATGAATATGAAAAGGAGAAGCGTAAAGAGACTACAAATTCAACTTTAAATGAGCAATTGAAGGTATTTGAACGCAAGTTACACTCCCTTAAAAAAGTCCAGCTCGAGAATAAATATTTAATGAGGAATATTGAACTGAGAATAGTGCCTAAGAGTCTGCGAGCATGGAGATATCCAAATGGTGTGGAACATAATAGTGAAATGCTTAAAGAAGTACATTCTTTATATGACAGAACTGGGTTAGCATTAATGGACATTATGTTGAAGTATAACAACATCAAGGTGGATAAACGTACAGCTGAGTTGGAGTTGGTTAATGAAAAAATTGTCAATAACCTTTTATTCGATCATTATGTTGCCAATTATAGTAACATTTTGGACAAGGTAGATGAGAACTGTCAGACAATTTTTTCACGGAAAATGAATAAAATTAAGAGGGACATTAAAATTTATGAAACTGATTCAGCTTATCCGCTTTCTGAAGGCAACAGGAAGTACCATAAAATGAATGGGGCTACAACTAATAGAAACCCAGCTGAGGGTACTTCAAACCAACTTCAGCAGGAGGTGAGCCCTTTAGAGGAAGGCCCACGCCATTCAGAATGGTTAAAGAACAGGGATTACACCAACAAACAGACTACCTTTCAGAGACAAGGTGCACGACCGAAGACTTGGCATACAAACAAGTCGGGCAACCCGAAAAGTTCCTGGTACCACTAAATGCTACATTCAGTCGTCATTTTGTAAGTAAAGATATAATACAAACTAGTGGTGTTGTTGACTTGAATACCGCTATTTATTCTGCTCATTCCGGGCTTGTTAGTTGTTCTGACACTATTTATGCTGATGGTGATATTCGGCAACAAGGGCTTGGTTTGAATATATCGGGTGATTCCCATGATTGGGGTTTTAGTGAGGCTTCTTCTTTTAAGTGTAATAATCCAGTTATTGAGTTGAATTCACCCATTTTCCAACTGCAGGACAGTGAAGTATCTGACTTTGATTCAACGGACCTTTATGTTAGATCTGATGTAAATAATGATGTTTGTAATAATATTTCTTTTGTCACAGATGTCGATTTATTTGATCACACACTTATGGATCATAATGTTGAAACAGTTAGTGATGAAGCTGAAACGCCAGTATATAATATTGTAAATGATGCATCTAATTATACGTTTGATGGTTTGATGAATTTAAGTATATATCCTACAATTAGTTCTTTAGATAATATGAATTCCGGTGGTTATAAAGCACATGAGGGTACTGAGGTTTTGGGTGCTAATGTTGGCATGGGCCAAACTTTGAATAAGGATATGTGGCCATGTTACCACAATAATGATGATGCTTTCCAAATCGTGGAATTAATGCATGAAGAATTAATTGACATGCAATTATCTAAGTCTTTAAGTGACCCGTGTGTAATATCTAATTCCCATGATGACTTTAAGGTTTACAACTATTCCAAATATGAATTTAGTATTGAGCATGTCAAATTATTGTCTAAGGGATTCACTTTTGTTCCTTGTAGGAAGGGCAATATGGTTGACATGATTCTAGATTTAAAAACATTTGTTCGAAAAATGAATTTATTAATGTGGTTCCCTGATAAAAGTAATAACAGTGTGCAAACGGGACTGGTTACACCTAGTACCTTTAATCCTCCTATGAATCAGACAGTAGCTTTATTTGAAAAGGCCTGAGAAATAGATATTAGGGCCTATAAAAACAAACGTGGTTTGCAACAGTATAATAATTTGACAAAAAAGGAAAGACAGTTGCTGGATTCCCTGATTAATAACAAAGAAATACGTATTATGAAACCCGATAAAAGGAATGGAGTAGTAATTGTGGAGAGAAATGATTATATTGATGCTATCACCGATATGCTTATGGATGAAATCTATACTGAGAGTAGTATTAATGAAATTAATATTAGCCATAAAAGTATAGATATGCTCCTCGATGACATGTTATATCAAGGGCAGATTAGTGAAAAAGACTATGACTATCCGATGAACCCCCATCCAGTTATAAGTGGAATTTTTAGGATTCCCAAAATACACAAAGACCTGAATAATATTAAATTCAGGCCAATAGTGGATGGCAAAAGAAGTAAGACATGTTTCATTAGTAAGTTCTTAGATCATGAACTTAAGAGGGGTTTGACTGCCTTTGATTACATATCAAGGGACTCTTGGAATTTTTTAGAAAAATTAAGCAATTTGAGTATTACTGATAATCTCATTTTTCTCACTGTTGATGTTTGCAATTTATTTACAATTATTCCTCATAATACGGGTCTTGTTTGGTTGGAAACGCAATTAGTCAAAACTGAAAAGTACGATCAAGATGAAATCAATACATATATTATGCTGATGGAAATTGTCCTATGCAATAATTTTATATTTTTTGAGGGACAATTTTTTAAACAGTCTACACGAGTGGCTATGGGGGCAGCTTGCGCCCACATTTATGCAAATTATGTAATGGCATTTTGGGAACAAGAATTTCTCTTTAAAAGAAAATATTATAAATGTATTAAGCAATATACGCGTTATTTGGATGATATTTTTATCGCATGGGAAGGTAGTGTTGAGGCACTAGAAGAGTTTATAGATTATATTAATAGTACAGTCGAATTTCTGAAATTCACTTATAAATTTAGTACTGAAACTATTTCTTAATTGGATGTACTATTAACTATTGATCAAGTTAACAAATGTATTAGATCTGATATTTTTAGAAAAAGTACCTTTTCTAATTCATATTTGGACTATAATAGTTGACATCCTCACCATCATAAAAGAGGGATCATTAAAGGTCAAATGGTTAGAGAAGCTAGGATGGTGAGTGAAGACGATGCCTTTTTAAAGGAACTGGAATTTATGATAAGTATGTTTAGAAAATGAGGTTACCCAGAGGATTTATGTAATAATGTCAAGAATGAAATAGTTGTTAAAAGATTTAATGGTTTTTATCAAGCCATCATTAAGATGAATAATAGTACAGACACTCATGGTGGTTTGAGTAGAATTAGTAAACAAGATGGTAGTATGAAATTGATATTCATCACCACGTATAACTATGATGTAGAATGGTTTATTGATATGATTAAGAAAAACTGGGTTTTTTTACAATTAGATAAGCAAGTGGATCATAAAATAGGGGGGGTACCTAAGTTTGTCTTTCGAAGGGATCGATCGTTTAAAGAATTGTTATATAAGAATGGTGAGTTCAACAATCATAGTATTGATAAAAAGTGTGGGAACTTTAGGTGTGGGAGATGGGAAGTATTAAGGTTAATTGTCATCATATTACCATTGTTGGTCACTATGATTGTTATCTGAAGAATGTTGTTTATGTTGCACAATGCCTGGAATGCACCACATTTTATGTGGGCAAAACAGCAAGATTCTTCAGGGAAAGAATCAGGGAACGTATACTGGATATCAAAAATGGTAAGGTCACCAATGCTTTAGCGAGACATGTTCAGGCTTTTCCTGGACACTTGTTTAAATTTTGTGTGATTCAACATCTTAAGAAAGATGTGCAAGGGAAAGTCTTGGACATCCATTTACATATATGCGAATTAAACTGGCAAATACAGTTGGATGCCCTTTATTTTCCAGGTATAAATGAGAACATCAGTTTAGCACCTATTCTTAAGTTAAGACATATCTTGGGTTAACTTAGTAACATTCCCTGTGTTTTTTACATCATGATTTATTTGCTTTCTTTCATTTTCCTTTATGGATTCAACTTAAGCAAAACAGTTTTTAGAGCTTTTTTGATGGTTCTTAAATTTTGTTGTTTGTACATATTATTTTATTATTTTATTTACTTTATTCATAATTTTTTGTCAGTTTTTAGATGACATTTATAATGTGTATATGTGGTTTCATTTTGATGAAACGGTATTATTATTTTTAATAATTCCTTTGGGGTGTTTTTTGTCTTTAACAATGCTTTTAAGTAATTGATTGCAGGTGTTTATTTTAATTGATTTAATTGAAAGTGTATTTAAGTGGCTTTTTGATTTTGTTCATTATTCTGAAGAAGTCTATATTATTGTAGACAAAACCTGGGTTAACAGAGTGTTCGTTGTTCCAGTGTCTATGCCTGTGTTATTCCACTATTAAATATTTTGGATATCCGTATCTCCAGTTGTTATTTAGCACTGAGGGACCACACTGGTGATTGGTGTCTTTCCGGGGGGGGAGTTAGTTTATTAACTAAAACAATCAAGAGCATGCCCTGCTTGAGCCACTCTGACCACATTAAAGTGGTCTTACTCATTTTCATATCCTATTGACTTTTGAGGAGCACTCCTGATGAGTGTGAAAAGTTATGAAGGATTTGGTCCTATGGAACCTTGTTTATATCCATAAACTTAAAATACCATAAACACACACTAAAGAGATATGAACTTCCACAGCAATACAAATACGACTTGCTGGACTGATAAATATTTATCACAGAATATACCTCTTTTATGGAACAGACTCCCTTTGGATTTAAAGCATAATAGTCCCTGCCCCTTTTTAAGTGCAACCCGGATGACTGAGTGGGAAATCATAAAAAAAATACCTTCTCTGGCTCCTCAAGCTGTTATAGAAAGGGACATAACTAGGTCTAAAATATTCATCCTTTTAGGGGACTGGCCTGGCTTGTAAATGCCTCATGGAAAGGGGACATAACTAGATTCAAAGTCTGTCATCATTCTGGGCCCTGGCATTAATTTCATGTCTTTGTAACTTCAGTGTGGATTATATGGCTAGGTTACAAATGGTTAAATGGATCAACAGCTCATTATATCCTATGAACCTATATTACTATTGCATTAATTCCTATGGTTCAATGGCAAATGCAGAAAGCATGCCGCATAAATCATCCTGTTTGTATCAGCTTATTTTCAAAGTAAGTTTCTCTCTTTAAAATAGCTAATAACTTGAAGCTTGTGGCATTATGGTTCTACTATATAGTCACATGATTTGGTCTAATATGCAGGAAAGCAGAAGATGATTTGGTAAAGCACATTTAGAGAAACAGACAGAAGGCATGCAGAGATAAGGATGTTCAACTAAGAAATGGATTGCATATAAGACTTGTGACACTCAGACATGACTTTTGAAGTAGATTAGAGAGCTGCACTGCACTGAGAGAAACAGCAACAGTTAATGCACCACTCCAACCCCATGTAGAATGGACAAAAGGTGGTTGATGATAATAATGGTTTTAGTTTGCGATCATATTGATCTAGGGTTTACTATTACGTGTGCCTGAAAGTAGAAATGGGGGGGAGGTAATTTACATAGTATATGGGCCAGAATCAGGCAAGTATAAGCAATGAGAACACTTTTACTTCCAAATGGGAAATGAACATTTCCTGCTGTAGATTCCCAATGACTTGCAGTAAAGTTCCAGCTTTTAAGGTAACTTCCTGCAATTCCATACATAAAAGCAAAGCTTTGCAGTGCAAAACCCATAATTGCACTTCATATGTTAGACAATAAATTGTGTACTTGCTTAATATGACCCCTTGCCAACGCAACACACATGCTTGATTTTTAATGGAATTGCTTTTACTTAAAACCAACATTGCCAGAGTAAGTTTGCTGATGTACTATGACAAGGGATTAAAAATGTAGGACACAGAATACTGGCACTTTTTTTATTTCCATGGAACATACTTTTATTCTTCTACCAACACCACCCACTTTAACACCCACTATCTCATAAACTATTTGAATAAAGTGTTGCTTCTTTCCCATTCAGCAAGACAAGTACATCTGTCTACTTCTTGACCCAGAGATGGCAAGCAGCAAATTGTTCCTAGTTTGCATATACTGGTTGTTATACTTGGAGCAGCAAGCTTATATGTCTCTCCAGTTTTAAAATTCATCAGAAGCTTTTACTTCTCAACTCCACTAGTTTTCCCCTCTAGTGTTCATGAGACAACATTTCCCAGGGGAACAAAGCTTTTTCTTTGCTAAACCATATTAGAGCATGCACAATTTAATGCTACTTTCCTTTTAAAGAAAAGCAGTTCTTATAAATATGGCTGAATGGTTCTTACCAGGAGTTATTTTGTGAAGCACTTGTACCATTCCTGGAGAGAAGAATACAACAGCCAGTTCTAGCTGCCCATGAAAAGAAGTGAAAATAAGCAAAAAGAAGAAATGTGACCTGGAATTAAAGTCATCTGCAGTTGATGCCATTTTTGTATGATATAACTTTTTAGTAACTACTGCTTTATTCCACTACTTCAAATTTCAAGTCTTCTGTATCAAAACTAAGTTTTCTGGTTATAACATTTTTCGTGTTTTGAACTTTATTCCTGAATAGTGGCTGAAAACAACATTCACTGCCCTATCCTGCTATGGCAATTAAAAGTAAAAAGTAATTTTTGAAGTTTCTGATGCTATAATAACATGGTAATAAAGTGTGTGCAATCCACAAAGGAAAATTCAGATCCATAAAGTCAAAGTTTTGTTTTGATCCTAGTATTAGAAACAAGGAACTTCTTTCATTAAATCCTGCAACATTTTTTTTAATAAAACTTGCTTGTTCAATATGAATTATTTGAAGCATTACATTGTTAAGGTTAAAGTGTTTATAGTCACCAAAATATTACTTCAGTTTTTGTACTAATTACACAGAAACAAGATTCCACTAACAGAAACACATCACACTTATCACAGAATTCAAACAGGACAGGAATGTCTCTTTTTTTTAAATCTATGAACAGCTGGGAGAAGGTGAAGTACTAATTTGTTTGTAAACTGTGACAAAATTTAGGTGGATCCCCATGCTAACCCACACTTTTTCTTGTAAGGAAACTTTAAAAAAGGTATCCTCATTCTATACCCCATACAAATTGAATAATTTCTCCTGTATGCACAATGTTTAATTTGGAAGATGCACCTTCCTCAAACATTCTGCCTTATTCTCAAATGATGCAGTTTTAAAAGAAAGTAATATAAATTGAAAAAGGGAAGGAGTATCTATTTACTTATTTGTTCATTTATCTCTCTCTTTATCTATCTATCTATCTATCTATCTATCTATCTATCTATCTATCTATCTATCTATCTATCTATCTATCTCTTGGCCTATCTATTTGACATTAGTTTACTGGAAAAGTCCAGCTGGGCAATACCCCCTTTACAGTGAAGGTTTGTTGTGAAAAGTCATATCCTATTGATGGAGGAATAGTGAACGCTCAGGCATCATTTACCCAAAGTTTCACTTGCTAAGGATCGAAGCCCCTCCATAGGAAATCACTGTTGCCATTTTGTGGGGTAAATTCCCCCTTCTTAGGATCGGTATGACTGTGGAGTTGGCATATGTATTTTCTGGGGGTGTGGAAGGTTTGCCCTCCCTGTTGGGGGGATGCAGGGGGCTTGCTGAAATCTTCACAATTGCTCTTCTCTTTTAAACTTTTTTTTTTGGCAGGAGGGCAAGTTTCCTTGCACTCCCACACCACAAACTTATATATATACGAACTCCAAGATCACCATACATTAGAGGAAAAGGAATATTCTGGGAAATGGCCATCTTAGTCTTGGTATATGTAAGTCCATTTTTTCGGACATTCAGTCTTCATGTTTCAGGACTCACTCTAGTCGGTACAGACATTTTAAATGTTTACTCTGAAAATACCAATATATTTTTCTCTTTCTCTACACATGTGTTATAGCAACAGAATACACTGGCTGGGATTTAAAAGGATTTAATGCAATTTAGCCAACAATTGCACATGACAAGCAGACACATGCGGGGTGTATGTAATTCAGCGTCAAGAGAAACACAAGCTGGGAGGCCAATAAACAGGGTAGTTTGCAGTATATGCAAATTGTGGTATAATGACACGGTAATGAGCAACAGTATTAAAATGAGGGACTCTTTATTCAAATTGGGGGAAACAATATGGTGGTTGGATTCAGAAACATGTTAAGTCCACTACGTGAAGTGCTACCACCAGTGAGTCTGACTGCCAGAAAATCCTGATGTTACAGTAGAGGAGTAGCAGAACTATGTTAAAGGTAGACACAGATTTAATAAATACATGCATACAACAGGTTGTTATTGCAGCTATTAACCACAGTATTATGAGTAATTATGTGGGAAACTATATTAACTAACCTCACTTAACATTTCATAGTCTTCATGAAACCAAAATTAAAGAACAGTACCATCTGGACAGAGTCACTATACCAGAGCTAATGTATATTTGTCATCCTCATCTGCAGATCTGTGTGAATCAAGAACCACTCATCCAGTAAAGTATTTGCAGTTTTGAGGATACTAGGAACAATGAACTTTTAGTGGCCCATGGAAGACACAGTGTAGGTATCTTAGGCATCTGCTTCAGGGATACTCAATCATCTCCTCGATGCTATGCTACAGTGTGCAGTGGAAAATATTTAGTTTTCTTGTACTACAGAGGAGAGAGCAAACGCCATGTAGGACTTTTATGATATAACCTGTTTTCCTATCTTACTGGGGGTCATGGACTGCACAAACATTGAAATAAAGGCCCAACCTGGCAAGCTGGGAAGAAGATACATGAACCATAAAGGCTACCACTCCATAAACTGACAGCAGGTCTGTAATTTACAGGCTATCTACAGTATGTCTCTTGGGTGACCTGCAGACATTATGTAATGCACCACGTATTATCAAAAATAGGTCCACATATGTCCACTCCACATTCTTAATGATCCTAAACCAAATAGCTCCAATCAAAACAATTAGAATGTGCAGTAATCCTGCCCCCTGGTTACAGAAATCCACAAACGCCCTACTAAAATAAATGGACAAAGCATGGAAAATATGGCAACAACATAAAACACCCAAAAATACACAAACCTCCTTAGAACTTGGCAAAAAGGTAAAAAAAGCAGGTTAAAATTGAAAAACAAAACCACTATAAATCACTACAAAGTAAATATAGTAACAACCCACAGAAATTCTGGGCTGCAGTGAACAATAACCTCCAACCCGGAAAAACCACCACACCACCACCAAATATACAAGGCTCTAGTCTGAATATAGCCTCCAATTTCAACAGTTATTTCACCTCCTCCATACTGAAACTCATAAATGATACAAGCCCCTCCACCCCCCACAACCCTCAAAAGCAAAATAACCACCATCAGCTTT
This sequence comes from Protopterus annectens, assembly GCF_019279795.1. Lineage (NCBI taxonomy): Eukaryota > Metazoa > Chordata > Ceratodontiformes > Protopteridae > Protopterus > Protopterus annectens. The sequence continues at coordinate 245,757,682 of NC_056727.1, read as the reverse complement.
TTATTTAAACCAGTATCTATATCAACCATCCAAAAACATCTTGCTAAACTCAAATGAACCACCCTTACCGCTGACAACCTCCCAGCTGATTGTCTTCAACTTGCATCAAAGGCTATTTCTTACCCAATCTCACTACTAATAAATAGATCCAGCAAGACAGAGGGACTCCAAAATGGCCAGTTTCAATAAAAAACTTTTATTGTTGACACCACAAGTGCTTTCACAGACCAAGCTGCTTCTTTAGGTAATTACCTGAAGAAGCAGCTTAGTCTGTGGAATTGCTTGTGGTTCCGACAATAAAAGTTTTTTTATTGAAACTGGCCGTTTTGGAGTCCCTCTGTCTTGCTAGATTAAATTTTTGGTTTTCTTTACTGGGACTTCTTTACTAGAAAGGGTTGGTATTTGTGTTTGTTCTGCTTAATAAATAGATCCATTTATGAATGATACATTCCATCCTTGTGGAAAACCTCATACATCATACCCCTTCACAAAGTTGGCCCGTCTACCGACCTCTCCAACTACTGTCCCATCGCAATCCTTTCACCCCTATCAAAAATACTTGAATGATGCCTCCATCACCAACTCCATTCCCATATACTCTCCAATAACCTACTCTCTAAAACTCAACATGACTTTCAACCAGCCCATTGTACCGCCACTGCCCTAATCCACTTCACCAACACCATAAACTCATACAGAAACCAAGGAAAGCTTGTCTCCACCATCTTCATAGTCCTATCAAAGCTATTCAATACAGTTTCCCACCATAAACTCCTGTCCTACCTCTCCAAACTCAACTTTGACTACTCTACCATACAATGATTCACTAGCTACCTAGACAACTGCTCTCAATCCGTCAAATGGCTCAAGTCTCTATCCCCCCACTCCCCGTCAATTGTGGCATCCCCCAAGGCTCAATCCTTGGCCCACTCCTCTTCAACATCTTTATGGACTAACTCCACTTATCAACCACAAAAGCCAATATAGTCCAATATGTAGATGACACTACCCTAATCTCCTCCACATCCAACATCCATTTCTTACAATCCCTAGCCCAAGAATCCTTTACAGAGATAGAAAACTGGCTAAAAAACTCACAACTGATACTGAACCGTAACAAAACCTAACTAATCGTAATAAGCCCAAATAGCCCCTTCTCCATTCACTCTGCCAATAATACTCTCATCACGCCTGTCACTGAGGCAAACTCCTAGGTCTCACAAAAGACCAACAACTTAAATACAATAAACATATGTCTCTAACCATTTCCAAAGTCCACAAAAAGCTAGGATGCCTCTACAGTAACAAGTTCTTAACCTCTGAACCCAGAATTGCCATAGCAAGAACTCATCTCTTATCAACGCTAGTCTATGCATCCTCAGTGCTAACAAATCTAAATAAATCTGACCTGATGAAACTTCCAACTTGCTATAACAAAATAGCTAGGTTTGCAACCAGTTCTAAATCATGCTCTCACCACTGCCAATCCATAGAGAAACTACACTGGCTAGAATTTCCAAACGTACTACACTACCATCAGCTCAGCTTAGCCCATCAAATACTATACCACTCTGATAAAACCCCTTCCATAGCAGCCTCCAAAACTTCTACAGCACCAACAGGGAACTGCAATCCAGTAACAAAGCCCTAACTGAAGTCATCACATGTAAAAACAACTCAGGAGAATCTCTATTCCCTTATGAAGTTGCAAAATTATGGAACACCTTCTTCCCAGACCTCAGGTTACTAAACAACTCTAGCACATTTAGAACACTCTGCAAATCATACTTTCATGAACACCATATATGCAACTGTAATGACCCTCCTTGAACCCACCCTACACTAGGTATTACTCATCACTGAGGAACACTGTGTACTGACTTGTATTCCACTTAGACATATTGTATATAGTGTAAATACTGATTTTAATGTCAACTGTACAAGCTCTGTACTTATCTGTACTCCATTCAGGAATCCTACATCCCACAGCTATGGAAAGTATTATATATTATCCCTCTTCACAACGGCAGAAACTCTTATGAATACTCTAACTACTGTCCCATAGCCATCCTAAATCCCTTATCTAAAATACTTGAAAGGTGTATTCACTCTCAAGTTATGCAATTCCTGAACTCTAACAATCTCCTCTCACCCACACAACATGGCTTCCAGCAACACCATAGCACAACTACTGCTCTCCTCTCTTTTACAAATACAGTTGACCTACACAGAAATAACAACTTCATATCTGCAATATTTTTAGACCTATCTAAGGCATTTGACATGGTGTCACACACCATACTACTAGACTCCATGACCTCCCTATCCTTCGCCCCTTCCGCTATAGCCTGGTTTAAAAGTTACCTATCAGACAGACAACAATCCGTCCAATGGCAAAACAAACTATCTCCCCTACTTCCAACCACTATAGGAGTCCCACAAGGTTCAATATTGGGCCCTCTACTCTTCTCCATATTTACTAACAACCTTCATACATCCACCCAACATGCCACACTTATACAATATGCAGATGACTCCTCTTATCTGCTCTGCACCATCACTCACTGCCCTGCTAAAACTTACTTAGGAATCCTTTACCTCAGTCGAAAGCTGGGTTACCCAGATCCAACTTATCCTCAACCACATCAAGACCAAATTACTCATATTCGCTCCCAACAAAACGAAATCCACCCATCAGCCTTTTACAATCACATCCAAAAATGGTACTAACATCTCCCCCACTGACCACACCAAACTCCTTGGTGTAGAAATTGACAATAAACCACTATTTGATGTCCATATATCACAAACAATTAAAAAGGTCAACAACAAAATGGGAACACTATGCAGACACAGAAAACTCCTATCTGATCAGGCATGAATTACACTAGCCCAAACACACCTACTGTCCATCCTTATGTATGCCGCACCAATCCTTACCCACACAAGAAAACAGGATCTTGAATGACTTGTATTATGGCACAATAAAATCCCCAGATTTGCTCGTAACTCCATCTTCAAAACACATCACTGTCAGGCATTACGAGAACTTAAATGGTTAGAACTTCCTCAACTACTCAACTATCACCAATTAATACTTGCTTACAATATTGTGAATTATCCCAACAAAACCCCATCCCTAAACCACTTTCTAACCCAGTACATATCAAATCGCCCCCTCAGCTCTTCTGAAAAATCTCTCCTCTGTATCTCTAAAGCCAATAATTCTGCAGGGAAAGCTCTGTTCTCCCACAACATAGCCAGAAATTGGAACAACTTTCCCCTACTCTGAACTCTGCTCCTTCAAATACTTTGTTTAAAAACTCTCTCAAAGCAAACCTACTGAATTCTTGGCTATGCCCATGCATCACATAAAACCCCTACCTCATGTAACAACAAACAGCTAGCTACTCTATTAGATTTCTGTTGTTCTGCTACAAACTCAGGAATCCCTACTGCAAACCTCAAAATGTATTTTTCTATATGCATTTCAATTAAGAATTGTTTTTTTCTGTTAAAAGTGCTTTATAGCTATTATAATTTATATGTAACTTGTATTACATGTATATTGTTACTTGTATGGAGCTTTTCTCCCTGGGTCTGTGCTGTAAATGGACCTGTGTCCAGTCGGACTATCCTGGTAAACAAATGTAAAATAAAAAAAAATCAAAATAAATTATCCTCACTATGTAAATGTATTGTCATCATAAACTTCCATCACATTCCTTTTTTATTTCCTGATAATGTTTCTTAAATATGTTTTTTTTTTCTTAAGTATTGTTAAACATTGTTAATTACTTCTCTAAACTTTTCTTCTTACTTTGTAACTCTGTAAAGCTTTTCTCCACAGGACTCTGCTGAAAACGGACACCTGTTGTCGAGTTGGACTACACTGGTAAACAGATGTTAAATAAAATAAATAAATGTCAGCAGGACACCCAGGCAGCACCCATATGGTGCACATGAGACTTTATAAATGTTTTTTGAGAGAGCCTCAGTCTCCAGGAACATTATATTGACAGTGCTGGATATGGCCTGAAGTCCTGGCTGATGACATCTATCAGAAATCCATATACCATAAACAATTATATCCTGTTACAAACCCAGGTTATTGTTGACTGTGTTTGGACTACTTAAGGCACACTTTCACTGCCTAGATGCATCTGTTAGTGCCCAGCAGTATGCACTTGTACAAAGACATTCTCAGTACATGCAGTGCTAACATAGCATAATATTGAATAAATGGTTGTGATATGGAGGGCGTATGTAGGAGGAACCTCTGCCACCACAGCAGCAGAGAAGGGCGATCTTAGATAATGAGTTAATGCAGGACCAAGCAGCGGGAGATGACCATGTGAGACAAAGGTATGCACGATTGGTCTACTTTCGATACTCAAAAAAACAAAATGGCGAAGTAGAAGACATCGAGACCATAATATCGAAATGATAAAACACAAAAGTCTACATTATCGCTCCTTAAAACATTAAGTAACACCAACTACAGCTGTGTGAGGTTTAAAAAGGGTAGTATAGCTTTAAGAAATTGTACCGAGTAGTGGAAACCAAAAAAAAAAAAAACATGACCAATGTTTTGTTTGCTAATCCACGTGCCAGTTGTACAACATTACTTTCTCCCAAAAAGGTAAACCAGTTTTACTAATGGAAGGTTATGTGTACAACTTAGAGTGTACTTTGAAAACTATAAAGTACTGGTGTTGCAAATATAAATTGACAGCCAAATGTAAAGCACGCGCTGTAACTATTTCATTGTGTGATGGACAGCGGTTGATGTAAGAAACATGACCACTTTGAGCTCCGCACCGCACTGAATTTATTGAAATTAAAATTAAGCGCTTTCGTCCGTGCAATGTTTGGACTTCATCAGAATAACATCATAAAATTCACACACACTTTTAAAGTTATAACAGAACACATTCCCAGGTACTTAACTGACATTTAAAGTGGCATACATGAAATAAAATAAAAAGAAAATGCTTTTTTAAAATTACAAAATAAAATCATAGGCACACATATAATGCCATTTACAGCAATAACATGGATTTCAATTTCAGGTAGCTTGAGATGGAAATGACATCATTTAGCCTCAGATGTCACCCAGCGTTAACTCTGAACTGCCACCTTAATTCCAAGACATCTAAAAAAATATCACTGGGTCCCCCTTTAGGATCATTGACCAGACCCTCTATAACAATGAACTTAAAAGTATATGTGGGGTGGAACTTATGAAGTCTGAATAGAGCATCACGCTCATCTTTCTTGTTGATGTCATAACTGTGCTGGTAAATACAATACCTAAAGTGCCTAATGGTTTTGCCAGTATAAAAACAGGTGCAGTCATTACAGACTGCTGCATAGATCACCCCTTTTCTGTCACAATTGTACTTCCTTTGTAATTTAATAATTCCATACCCATGTATATAAACTTCCGTCCCTTCCAAAATCATTTTGCATTGGGTACAATGCCCACATTTACTCATTCTACCTATGTTGGGACAACCCAGGCTCCTCTCAATCATCATCTTGAGGCATGCTTCTTTTTGTATGCTATAGTTGGCCTATCTGCAAGTTTACTAACAACCTCTGGATCTTGCTTAAAAATAGACCAAAATGTATCAATGGTTTGCTTTATCTCTTTAAAATGTCCATTGTAAGGTAACACCAAGGCCTTGCTAAAACCTATATTCCTCTACTTATTTCCACAATTAGTAACTACTTGTGTCTCCCAAGATCCTAGTAAGGGCCTATAAAACCCATCATGTCTCTTCCTTTTGACTTCGTTAAAAATTTCACACAAAAAGTTTTGTGGATAACCTCTTTTTAGAAACATGTAAAATAATTTTCTACATTCATCAAGAAACTGGACTTCTTGGCTGACCATCCTTGCTAATCTGACATATTGACCCTTGACAATAGATTTTTTTCTGGTGGATGGGGTGCCAACTCTGAAAATGTAAGTAGGAGTTGGAGTAAGTTGGTTTTCTATAAAGGTTTGATTCAAACCTCCCAACTTCCCTGTTCTTGGTCAAAGACACATCAAGAAAATTCACATAATCAGAGTCCACTGTCATGGTAAATTCCAAATATTATGTGGAAGAGTTAATAAATTGAAGAAATAACTCTACTCTATCCATCGAGTCAAGCCAAAAAATGATGATGTCATCAATAAACTGTTTGTATAGACACCAACTGTCTTTAAATTTGGAGGTAAATAACACATTGGTGCCCTGGAATGCCATCACTACATTGGCAAATACTGGTGCATATGCAGTGCCCATGGTTACACCATTAATCTGTCTAAATAATTGTCCTTCAAAGCTGATAAAATTGTTTTTAAGGACAATTTCCATTAGGGAACTTAAAGTGATACTTTTTTCGTTTCCTAGTTTTGTGTGTAATGCCAAAAACTGGTAGAACCAATCAATTCCTGTCTCATGTGGGATGGTGGTATACAAAGTTTTGACATCAATACAAACAAAAAGGAGGTCATCATTGTATAACCTGTCAGTCACTCCACCCAGGAAATCCCATGAATCCTTGAGTAATGGGGAACAATCATTAAAGATGTTTTTCAATTCATGGCCAATGTAGTGAGCAATAAAGAAATTTTGGACCCCATCTATGATGGGTCTCAAAAGAGGTTCAACCAATGATTTATGACACTTTGGAAGACCAAAAATCGTGGGGGTCCTAGGGTACTGCACTTTCATAAATTCCAACTCACTCAGGGTTATTTGACCATTCAAAAAGAGATCTTCTAGGGCTAAATCAACTCTATGAATTGCCATATTCATTTCATTGAGGGAAATCTCCTCATAATCGGTTGACAAAAGTAATGAAAAAATTCTGTTGATATAATCGTTGGTACTCAAAACTACAAGCCCACCTCCCTTATTGGGCTTCATGATTTGCACAGAGCTATCAGACCTAATATCTCTAAGCAATTTAGCTTCATCCCTGGAAAAATTGGTAAAAGCCTGTATTGGACAGTTGACATTTTTTTCTAATTTCTTCCTCATGCAGCATTTCAAAAATAGCAATAATGGGGTGCAATGTTGGGTTATATGTACTGGGCCTCTTGTTGGCTTGATGCAACTCATTATATGTATTACCATAAAGAAGGCTGAAATTCAGCTTTCTTAAAAATAATTTCAAAATTGTAATAAAACTTTATCTAGTTTTGCTTTCTGCATAGGTACAAAAGTCAGTCCTTTTTGAAATAACTCGGCCCAACTACTAGAGATCTCACTTTGACTGTATTTATAAATGTGAAAGTCACCTAAAGTGTTGGATACAACTGTGTACACAGGGTGGGAGGTGAATGCCAGTTGTTCTGTCTCAATGGGTCCACATTCCTCCCCCTCCCCTTGTTCCCTGTCCAACCCTGTTGGTAATAGTTGGAACCTTGGTTGGGGGGACCCTGATGTTTGTAATTGTTGCTGTCCCCCTCTGGTTCAGTAACCTCTCTGATCTCCTCGGGGGTGGGTCTAAAGAGGCAGCATCACCTTCAAAAGACTCATCATTAATAACTACACAATTTTCAATGTTCAGATAACCAGCATTACATTCATTAACATTACTAAATACATCTGATACATTACCAGGAGGTTGAAGGTAAGCAGTATTATTGCCATATTCCATCTGATCTCTGTTAAACTTTTTAATTTTTTTAGATTTCAATTTTTGAATGAACTGATCTGCTTTCAAAAAAAAACAGCTCTATACTGATCAATTTTAACATCAAATAATAAATAATTTCTAAGTGAATTGTCCAAAGTCTCAATAGAACTGTTCAGCACACACATTTGCCTGCCATAGTCTTTGATTAAAACCTGTAGTAACTCACAACCATGTTTGTTAAATAAATCGATTAACTCACAATGTAAGTTTGAGTCCTTGGTGAGCCCTGAAGGAAATTTCCACATTCTCAAACCTTTAGGTATCCTTTCCACTTTCAGGCACTCGTGCAGATATTCGCATTCCAGTTGTAATTTCCGGAATTTAATGACCATGACCTGAAGGGATTTCAGCCATTTATCGACTGTACCAACATTAGCTAGATTGTCTTGTGAAATATGACTAAACAAATCTCTTTTAAGCCATTCATTCAGGCTAAAAGAGCTAGTGCCACTCGCCTTGCCACTCTCGGCACCTACATCAAATGAACTGTTGTGACCTTGTAGCCTGAAGTCATCATTGGGAACCGAAACAGCTGTTCTTTGTCCTGGGGGGATCTCCAAAACATTACGTGAACTGGAAAGCCCCAAATCTTGTTGACTGTTTAAAACCACATTCCTGTGCTTAGAAATAGCACCCAAACACAACACAGAGTCGACTTGTTGTGAAAGTCTCTGGACAATTGTAGTAAGATTGCCCACTGATTTAAAAAGTGTTTGCAGTCTTTCTTCAGTGCTAATGGAACCTATTGTGGTACCATCCATGACCAAGAACGACAAAGTAAAACAGCAAACACACCAATTGATGTAAGAAACACGACCACTTTGAGCTCCGCACCACACTGAATTTATTGAAATTAAAATTAAGCGCTTTCATCCACACAATGTCTGGACTTCATCAGAATAACATCATAAAATTCACACACACTTTTAAAGTTATAACAGAATACACCTCCAGGTACTTAATTGACATTTAAAGTGGCATACATGAAATAAAATAAAAAGATTTTTTTTTAAATTACAAAATAAAATCATAGGCACACATATAATGCCATTTACAGCAATAACATGGATTTCAATTTAAGGTAGCTTGAGATAGGAATAACATCATTTAGCCCCGGATTGTGCCCAGCATTAACTCTGAGCTGCCACTTTAATTCCAAGACCTCTAAAAAAATATCACTGGGTCTCCCTGTTCATGGACAGCAGTTGACTAAGTCTGTGCCTCATAGCCATGCAGGAGATCCTATAGAGATGTAAAAGTATAGTTTATTTAGTGAATTAAAACACAGAGCTACAGTATCTAGAGATATAACATGCTTGTTAGCAGATGGTGCAATTGCTTCAATCTCTTTAGATTTTGTGCCTCGCCTTCCTAATAGGAAAGCATTGCTTCAACAAGGTGGATGAATATGTAGAAAAGATTATAATACAGAAAGTAATCCGACCTTAACATTAGACAACGTAAACCTTAGTATGTTTCATTTAAAAAAGTGGAAAATTCATTGAGAAGAGAGTCATTGACGAGACATCAGATAACATAGTGTTAGTATTCAGCACTGTCAGTAATTTATTTAAGTAGAGCAACCATATGGATGTTGGATGGCACATACTTTTATAAAGGTATAATCGGCAGACAACGTTACTGTATACATGGCTTAGTAAAATATACATATATCCATACATACAAATATTTCAAGCACGGGCATTAATGCCCTTCTAGCTTGCCAACATACCAAAATACTTATTCCCATAATAAGTATCCAGGCTGTTCTTAAAAATACCTAAACTAGTACTTGCTTTAATGTAATTTGGTAGTCTGTTCCATGCATTGGGTACTCTGTCAGAGAACCAATTAGTACACTTCTCATTCCTATAGAATCTCCTACATAGGTTGTCTGATGATTCTCTAGTACTTTTTGTTAACCACACACATTCCCAGAGGTAGTTGTCACTAAATGCCCTATATACCTGAATAAGATCTCCTCTTAGATATCTGTAAGAGACACTGTACAAATTCAGATATTTTAATCTTTCATAATAACTTAAATTTTCACATCCATGGACACCCTTGGTATATTTCCATTGTACTCTTTCCAGTTTACTCATGCTTGTTTTCTTATAGGGTTTCCATATTGTTATTCCATACTCAAGTTTGGGTCTAATGTAACAAACAAACAATGGCTTCATTATTTTTGATTTCCTAGACTTTATAATTGTTTTTATACAACCTATAGTTCTATAACTATCATTAACCAATTGGTTGACATGATTAGAAAAACTCATAGCTGAATCTACCCATATACCAAGGTCATTAAATGACTCTACAGTTTCAATCACTGTGTGCTGTATTAAATACTCACCTTTCAATTTATACCTGTCAAATCTCATATGCTTACTTTTTGATGTATTTATCAGCATATTATTCTCCTGTGACCAAATGGTCAATTTACTCAGGTTATTTTGCAGACATGCCTTATCTGTAACAAATGTAATCAGTTTACCTAATATCAGATTGTCTGCATATAGAATGTAGAACACCTCAGATGAAAAAGTTAGGTCTGAAAGATACAATCTAAGTAAGTAAGAGCCCTGTGAAACACCCTGACTGTAACCAATAATTTTGCCTGTTCAGTTGCTGTATGATACTTGCCATGTCATATTTGTAAGCCATGCAGCTATCCATCCTATCAAGAGTACATAAATACCTAGTTGTACTAATTTACTGGTCAGTGTTATGTGTATGACCCCGTCAAATGCTGAAGTTAAATCTATATAAATTACATCAAAGCACAATATTTCATTCATGGCTGTTATTATATTGTTATAGAACATCATGTTACAGGTGGTAATAGATCTGTTTTCAACATATGCATGCTGATATATGGTCTCAAGACCCAACCTATCCAATTCTGACAATAAGTTATCCAATATTACCTTCTCCATTATTTTTCCACAACATGAGGGTAGAATTAAGGGTCTGTATGACTCTGGGTTTGTCCTACTCCCCTTTCCCTTAAAAGCTGGTTTAATAAGCGCATGTCTCCAATCTTGTGGACTCTCCCCATATTTATATGACCTAGTGAATAATAGATATCATGGTACCGTAAGCTCTTGCTGAAGTGTTCTCAAGTCATTGTTGCTAATTCCATCTCCTTCCTGTGCTTTGTTTGAATCCAGTTTGCACAGTTCTTTTTCAGTATAATCTAATTTGATTCCAGTATCTGGGATTACCTAGATGTCAGAAGGACAGTTTACCACCCCTTTTGTGGAGCCAAACTGTTTTGCATAAGATTTTATAAATCTATTTATAATCTGTTGTGTCTGAGAATAAATTTTAGAATCTGCACACATTTTATCAATTTGTGTGTCTTTACTCCTTCCATATCTTATGTATCTATAACAAGGTTTCCTATTATGCTCAATATCTTTATATAAATTTTCTTCAAATTTTTTCTTGATCTTGTCTCACACTATGCTTAATCTGTTTGTCCAGCTTGTTTATTTCAGTTTTAAAAGTTGTAGATCGATCTGTCTTTCATTTCTTATATTTTTTGTCTCTCACCATAATCAGATATCTTGTTCTTATGGAAATATATCTGCCTGATGTTGTATGCCTAGATCCTGATGTTAAACATTTTTTAATTTTTTGCACTCAATTTCTCTTTCAAAACTTTCCGCATTCCATCTGCAGTTTTTCCACTGAACACCTCACTCCTGTTAGTTTTACATAGTGACTCTTTGCTTCCATATAATCTGCAATTAACCTTCTCTGCATTGGCTCAGATTTCAGCTTGGCAGAATTATCTAGCAATAAAATAACCTTTATAACCCCATGATCACTGCGCATCAATGGTAGTAAAACTTGACTTGAAGTTACAGTAATTTCTTTGGGAACACAAAATCTCCACTGATACTAAAGACAACCACAAAGCATTCTATAGCTATGTCAAGAATCTCAATGGCAACACTCAAATTTGCTCTGAGTTACAGCACAATGGCACTAAATATACAGAACCAACTGATATTGCCAACATACTGACAGATAGGTTCAGTGCTAACTTTACCCCACTCTCACCCCCTAAAGGGCCCATCTCTATACCGGAAGAATGCAAAGTTCCTGTAATCATGGCTGCACATGTTAAAAACACACTCTCCAAAGCTAAGAACACAGAATCCATGGGACCTGATAACATCCCAGGCTGCGTTCTACACGAACTACAGAACGAACTGGCACCCCACCTTAGTACCATGTTCAATCATAGCCTCACCTCAGGCTTTGTGCTCACTAAATGGTGCACAGCGATGGTTATCCCACTCCACAAAGAGAGAGCCTCCACAGACCCCGAGAACTACTAACCCATTAGCCTGACGAGCCTGGCCTGCAAGGCTATGGAACGTATCATCATGGAACTTATAAACAATGACATTGGTAATCTCCAAACTCTGGACCCCACCCAGTTCAGGTTTGTAAAAGGCAAATTATGTCTCCTAAACCTGATAGACTTCTTTGAAGTGGTCAACAAAGCTGTAGATGAGGGTAAGGTGGTTTACACAGCCTATCTAGATCTCGCTAAGGTTTTCAACACCATCCCCCACTCTGAAATTATAGATAAACTCACTAAACTTGGAATAAATCCCTATGTCACAAGATGGGTTGCCAGCTGACTCACCGACAGAACCCACATTGTGAAAGTAGCAGACTCCAAATCTGACTGCAGACCAGTGACAAGTGGAGCACCACAGGGTTCATTCCTGGGTCCTCTCCGGTTTGGTAGCTACTTCTCAGAAGTACAGACTAACATAGAAGGTCTTTGGCTAATGAAGTTCGCAGATGACTGCAAACTAGGAGCCATAATCGAAACTCCTAACGATGTGGACATCTTACAAAAGGGCCTCACTGAGACAGATTCCTGGTGTCAAAGCCATGGCCTCAAGCTCAATGCCAAAAAGTGCATTGTCATCCCTTTTGGTAAAAACTCTGTACCCATGAACTACCACATAGGCGGTAATCTACTTAACATCAAAAGTGTGATAAGAGACCTTGGGACACAGGTGGACAGTAGTCTCTCCTTTGATAATCACATCACCACAGTAGTCAGGAAATCCTTCTATGTGGCACACCTCATCACAAAAGGTTTCTCATCCAGGAAAAAAGAGGTCATTGTTCCCCTCTACTCATCAGTCATTAGACGCATTATAGAGTACAACACCCCTTTTGGTATGTACCTCACAAGACATCTACAACAACTAGAAAGGCCACAGAAATACCTCACAAAGAAGATTACTGGCCTCAAACAGATTCCCTATGCAGATCATCTCAAAAAACTCCAGCTTTACTCCATCGCATATCACTTACTTAGAGGCAATCTCTGCCTAACATAGAAAGCTATGTCAAACTCAGAGCTGTTGGACATGCTTCACTTAAAGAAATCCCAATCCCTCTGAGCTACATGCTCTAGGGACTTAAACCTTGTCACCACAATAAACAGAACATGGTGGAGGGATAGATTTCTGTCCCAGAGACTTCCCATACTTTGGAACAAACTACCTATCTATATCAAACAAAGGTCCTCATTAGCACTCTTCAAGAAAAGTCTTGATGATTGGATGGGAGATAGGAAATTCACCCCAGGGATCACTTCTGTGTCTCTGCTCCACAGGCACACAGGAAAATAATTTTCTTGGGTGGCGAAAGCCAGGGTACCTTTTCGGCTAGGCTTATATAGGCCCTAGGGCTAATAGCCCAGTACCTATCTATGAACCTATGAACACAAACAATGTCTAGTATGTTCCATCTCTTGGTAGTTTTTTTTTTTACAATCTAAAGCAATTGTTGTTCCTGAATATACGCTGTGAATAATTTCCTTACTAACATTGCAAAATCAATATAAGTCCAGTCTGTTTCTGGTACACTTAAGTCCCCAGTGAATATTATTCTTCCTTCCTATGTTTCATGCAAGAAATGCATGAATTTCTCTAGGTCATCTGCACTTTACTTTGATGGTCCATACACTCCAACAATTGTTATATGTTCCAGGGTTGTCTTTATTGTCACTGTTACACAGTCTATAGTGTTGGTGTTATCATTGAACATGTAATAATCACAGGTCTCATAGCTATCTTTAATCCCTATCATAACACCTCCACCTGATTTTCTATTAGAATGTCTGTTAACAATAAAAACATTTATACCCTGGCAGAACTGGTTTCCAGTCATTGTTCTTTAACCATGTTTCATAAACAATAACAACATCAGTCTTGTGGGAACGTAGCAAATGTTCCAATAAAAAACTTTATTATTAATGCTCCTAGCATTAACAGCCATCAGAAAAGCATCAAATGTCGCTATCTGTGGGCTGTTAAATTTTCAACATGGCAAAAATCCTGCCTAGTGTTTGTCAAATATTGCAAAATATCTGCTGCAAAAATTTTCTTCCCTGATCTAGACAAATACACACCATCCTGTCTGAACACATGTGCCAAAAGAAGGCTTGGATGCTCTACACATTTCTATTTTTTAAAACGGGACATTTTTTCCATGTAGGTATTTACCCAAAAAATCTTTTCATTCACAGTGACCTGACTATCCTTTCTATAGGTGATTTGTGAAAAATACGTCCTAACACCAGTACAAGCAATGCTATCTAAGAAGGCTGTCAGTTTCCTACTAACAGTCAGAGAATCCTTGTGGGTGACATCATTTATACTAACATGAATAAAATCAGAGCCATACATCCTTACAATAAGGCATTCCTAGGCTTTTCTCACATCTTCTATTTTTGTTCCTGGCAAGCATAACACTATTCGATGTTCGTTATCATCTCTGCAAATATATGTATCAGTTCCTCAAATAACTGAATCTCCAATTACAAGAATATCTTTGCTGGCCAACTCTGAAGAATCTTCAGCTTCTAATACAGTAATATCTGCTCTATTAATTGTTATGAAGGATAGATCTTCATCACTATTAGTCTTATTAATCTCACTGTTTTCATGGTGTATTAAATTATCATCCAGCTGATGTTGTAAATCCACAGCTTGAGTCATGTAGTCAACATCTGTCTTTCTCTTCTTTTTTCTTACAGTAACGTTCTTCAATCCTTCCACGTTCAGTTTTGATTTCTTCCTTTTCACCTGCCCCTTGCCTCTTTTTTTTACCATCTCCGTTGGAAAGATGATGCCTTTTTCTGTAGACTGAAAGTTTTTCTGACAGAAAAATATCATCATTTCCTGTAACCTGTGTGGTGGTTACAGTAAGTCTGTGCCATTAATATGCTGCATAATGTCAAAGAAATCCTTAAAAGCTTATAACATTATGTGGCATTGTATTTTCCATTTGCTTTCGGAAAATGGATTTGAAGTAATGTTAAATTTGTATTATGTGATTTTGAAGTAGCTGCAATTAAAAGTGTTAGATTAAATGTGATGGGGCATTATCGAAAGGATGCTTCTTTCATTTCAGTCACAATGTAGGGAGAAAAGTGCAAACCCTGAGTTTATCATCATTATATAACACCTCACTATCTTTTACTGGCAGTCAAAAGTTTAGTCACCCTAGCATTTCTTCCTGAAGAAGAAGTTATGCCTATATTTTACTTATTAAGAGAATTATTTTCTGTGGAAGGCAAAAACATACTAAAATATTTCACTGCTTGGTATTTGTTGGGGAAGGCAAGGAAATTCATCACTTGGACTACAGCATTTGCAAGACTTCCTTCACTATTTCCAATGTCATTTTGGAATATTTCAGAACTAAATGCACTCTTTTTAGCTAGGACGTAGAACTTGATTGAGGCATGGCACAGGAGGTTGAAATGCTTAATGGGAAATAAAGTAACCGACTTGTCTGCATTAATTTTAGCTCTTGTAAGACAGCAAAACAGGATTGAGGAACTATGACTCCCTATGTCAGCTGGTTGCCCTCCATCTCCTTAAAAGCTGAAGTTGTTACAGCCCCATGCTCATTTTGAGACTCTTAAAGAAAAAGTCTGACTATAGTTCAGTGGAATTCTTGAAAGCTATTAGCAGAGTGTTGAAAATGTAATGTAATGATTCAACAAATGGTATAATAGCATGTAGTTCTTTTTTATTTTATCACTCAGTCTGCACTTTAAGAAAGTGAGATGTGGGGTGTGCAAGCACGGATTCACTGTTTTTGGTGTTACAAGGTAATAGGGCTGCAAACAAATGTCCAATGTAGTCTTTTCAACATTACAAAGTTGTGATGTTTAGTATGTCGATCTTATGAGATTTTGAGATATTGAAATTTTGATATTATGGTCTCAATGTTTTGTACTTTGACATTTTGATTTTTCGAGTATATAAAGTAGATCCAGCACAATATGTCATGGCAGTAACTGTTACATAGATGAGGTCCATAGCAAAGCACATATAATCCATCTTTTTTAATTTTACATTTCCTAGTGCAAAGATTATATTTCTTAAATGTTTATATGGACCAATTATCATACCTTTTGTTATATCACTTGTATCTCTTGCATTTTTGCATCCTATGCACTCCACTGTCAAACTGCATGTTTATATGCTTTTTAATTATATCTATAGTGCTGTTTTTAGTGTTATTAAACTCTCTGGAGCTTTTCTCACTGGGCCTCTGCTGAAAGTGGGTATTTAGTACTCAGACCAATAAATAAATAAATACATTAAAAGAGATGAATGCAAGGCTATAACCAGACTGTGCTTACCTATGCATACACTGCCCACACTGTGCATCAGTCAGGCAATACATATAATAAAGCACAAAGGACTGGACAAAGTTATCATTTGCACAGGTTGCGTCAGGAACAGAAGTGCAAAGTGTCTTCCACATGGTTCTAAAGAAGTTCCATACCACAGGGACAAAAGAGCTTGACCATTCATGCTTCTGACATGTTTTTCTTTTTTTTTATTCATTATACTTGGTTCGTGATTAAATATTGAAATTTGTATACTTCTTGGACTCAATGTATTCAATCTGTGACCTATACAAGGGTTTTTGTCAGATATGTACAATCTTGTTGTTTTTATGCCATTCGGCACTATATGAGCCTTGTTTTCTTTACTACTTTTCCAAAGGGAAATGTGTACATACTGTTATAAATGAAAATAACTCTATTCAGTGTGTGGCTGATGTTAGAGTGAAGGGTACTATTGTGAAATGCTCTATGAGGGGCCACTGTTAATGTATGCAAGTGAGTTTGTGTGTGTGTGTGTGTGGGGGGGGGGGTATGTGTGGAGGCACATAGTAGTATGCTGCGACACAACCTTAACAGGTGTTGTAGCATTGTGGTTGGGTCTAATGGGCAAGTCCAAGTAATTCATGAAAAATGTAAGGGCATCCCTTCCACATCCCCATCCATGGGAGCTGCCTGTCCTCAGAGTTTCGCAGTCAGTATCAAGGCCCTGATTAGATGTAGGTATGCTGTGTAAACATAAGTGATACAGTCACCCAGATGTGGTACTTACATGAGCACCATGCCTTCATTGTTGTTATTTCCTGCTCATATGACCCTCCAAACTAGATGTTTCTGTGGAAGTGATGCCCCTGGATGACCTTGACCTAGGCCTCACATGTCCATGATAGTGATCGACATGATGTGGACTGGCTATGTTATGCATGCCTGGCACACATCTTGTGAGCCAGGAGGGCCTCAGATATATCAGCAGACAATGGAACATATTCTGTGCATCATACATACTGGATGTGTATTCCTGATGCTCAACACATACACCTTGCATTACACTTAGCATCATTGCAAAGACCAAGGTGTTGCAAGGTTATGCCTAAACAGTTGCTCTGCTCATTAATTGGGCCACAGATATTGAGACATCTAATTTTGATGGAGGTTGGTACCCATGGCATCTGTGGCCACCAATAAAACCAACCCACATGGTCAGTCCCTTGCCATCTGGAGCTTACTGCAGGTGATAAGGGCCACTTCACTGGGGGAGACATATTATCCTTGCTAGGTTTCTCACTGACAACCTGCCTTTCAGTGGCACTATGTGTATTTAGTGTAGGTTCCACATGCAAAGAGGACATGTCCACTGTCTGCCTCACAGATCTAGTTTGCCCATTCCCTATATCCAGCACTGACACCATGGACCCTGACAATGGCAGCTGTTCATCACCATCATTGCAAAAGTAAAACTCATTCCCAGAATCAGGCAGTGGAATATCCAGGGTAATGGAGCTAGATAGTATGTCACCTATAAAGACAACAAAAAACAACACTCAGTATAAGTATGAACTATCACCTCCATTTAATTCCCACTGCAGAAATAATATACACATTGAATTATGTTTGTGATGAAAAAAGATAAACCTTACCTTGTGCAGGTGCCTGTGGAGCTTTCAGCCCTGATGTTGCTGCAAAGTGGTAAAATATAAATTACCTGACATAGTCGATACTGCACAGATCAGAAGTATGCTCTTACTAATATAGCACCAGAACAAACCTGGGGCATCTCCAGTGGAAGCTCTTACAGCATGCTGCAGCTCAACACCTAGGTACAACTCCATCACAGAAAAGTAGTGAGTATAACCACTGACTCAGAGCAACAAGGAATTCATACATTGTAGTTAATAATGGTTCATCCATCCTTCCACCTCCCTTTGTCCTACCCGCCTATGCAAGGCAGGCAGCTTGGTTTACTGCATCTCTAATCATGTTAGTGGCCCTGTGCGTGGCTGGTTACAGGAGTGTTCTTGGGTACAGACAACATTAACATTAATGTCTGCAACCACATCCTGCCTGGACAGTAACAGTGGAGCCAATTGGAACTGAACATCCATCAGCTATGAAATGGAGGGCTTACAATAAGATCTCATACTCCATATGGGAGAGCTTACATTTGCATGCCTTTCCTTTCCAGGCATCATGCTGTTTGAAGAAAGGATACACCATATGAGTATATCAGTAAACATTGGCTTTCATACAACACCATCCATAGTTTACTATTCAAGCCTTGTCATTATCATGCCAACATCTATACATAATAGGTTCATAGACTGGTGCACCTGAATATGTGGCAAAGCTGTAGCCATTGTCTCTGAAGCCAACACTCCCCCACCTCATACCCTACTCAACTACACACAGTAACAAATTACAAACAGGCAGGCAATGCCTTCTAGTATATGTGCTGTGCTTCACCTGCATGCCAGCTCAGTCATCATTGACCCCATTAGTAGTCACTGAAAGCAGTAGCACTGCACTGTCTGCCACTATGCTCCATCATCATACCTGCAGATTATGTGCAGCTATGGTACTGCAGCTGTGGAAATGTTTTTGACCCCATTAAAAAACAGTATATTGTTTGATGTGTGTTGCTGACTGACCTACATTTTACACACAATAGTAGCCGGTACCCTGAACAGCAGTTCTATAACAACAGCAGCACCCTTTCCTTACACGTGTACAAGTCTTGTCCTACACTCTACAATGTCAATTTGCAAGCTCACAGTTATCAACACGACACATTTATATAGTCACTTACATTCACCCTAAAAGCTGTGTATGAAGGTACGATTCACATTAGGTTTCTAACATCTGCCTTGCTTTTCCTTAGTAATCGGTAGTGGGTTAGGCAGGGTAACAGGATTTTCAAAACGCACACATTTATTCACAACATTTGTAGAAGGAACACATTTGGGAGACAGTGCAGCAAAAGCAATAGTTAGTAGAAGGCATTACCTACTTCAGACAGGCATTACTGCTGTTTCCCTCCCTTACAACTAGCTTTCACACAGGTGAAGTGTGTTTCAGTAATGCTGCTCCACATTTTTTTCCATAGCATGACAAGGCTATATGTGGCCACTGGGGTTAATATCTCTAAAAAATGGTGCTGCTGACCTGAATGATTATGCAAATGCGGATCCACATCTTTCTGAATCTACATATTAAAGCATGCTAGGAAGCCTTCATGGTGCCGTGCACCTGCATGAGTACATGCATTGTGAACAGATTATGTGTGCACAGCTCAGTGACCCAGAAAGGGACAGCACCTTCCATATTTTGCAGCTGCAGCCAATGGTGGCACTAAAGACCAATGTCATAAATTCAATGTTATGCATTCACTGTATACATGTTCGGCCTTTCCCTTCACCTTTCTGATACATTTAAATCACTGTGATAGTGACAAAGGCCATCTCACACCCTGTTAATGGTCATAGTACTTAATTGCCTTGTGTTATAGTCCAGCTATCAAAACACAACACAGGAATGACTGCCAGATACTATCTATAATTCTCTGGTAAGAGACCTGAGACATGGTCATGGTTTCCCATGACTGTTTCTAGCCTGCTTGCCCGGTGTTGCTATTTAGAGTCTAAAATCTTCCTGCATTTGCTGCACAGGGATCACCAGAAGTTCCTGCTTGAGGATTCATATGAGGACCCCCAGAATAAGGTGACTGACACTGTCTTGCCAGTGTTATTAGTAATTCCACAGGCATTCCTCTCTCTGGTGTGCAGTGCAGGTACCAGTGCAAAGACCTGATGTGGAGACGCCATCCAGGCCTTCCTAGTTTTTTATTTATTTATTTATTATTTGTTAACTGGGAAAGTCCAACTTGGAACAAAGCCAATTTTCAGTGGAGGCCTGGGGTGAAATGCTCCAGATGTTGGTGGGAAGAAGAGGTCAGAGTGAGGACACCTGAGATATACTGTAAGTATTCTCTGAGTTGTAATAGATTTCCTTTTTGATGAATATTACCTGTAGGGAATAAACTTAATGATGTTTTCATAGTTTATAAGTTCTTATTAGGCATGCAGTCCAGGAAAGTTACCTTTAACCACAGCAAGGAAAATCTTGCAGACAATAGTCTTCTATTCTGGAAGAGAATAATGCAGTGGCTTTCCAGGTGCAAGGGTAAGTGCAGCACTCAGTTTATTTAATGCAATAGTAGGAACAAATATAAATGTGCAGCCTGGAAGGACAACCAGCATAAAACTCTAAATATGTAAAACATGAACTTCTACAGGCTTCATAAATATAAACCATCAATATAAATGTTTAAGAAGGTATTTTATTAAATAAGTGGTTTGAACCTAGTTTTTTTACATATATTTTATATATTTTCAGATATATGTATACACTTTTATATTGATGGTTTATATTTATGAAGCCTGTAGAAGTTCATGTTTTACATTTTTAGTATTTTATATTGTGGAGCATGTTCCCATTGGAGTGATTTTAATTGAATAATTATTTCTATGCTGTCATTGGTGGTTATTCATTGGATATAGTATAAATGTATGGGATTCTGGGTTAGTTGGATACATCTGATAAAGTCTTTTATAAGGACGAAAATGCAGTGACTTGCTGGGCATTAATGTGGGTCTGCTCTGTGGATTTTATATGGATTCGCTTTGTGGATTTTATGAAACTTGGTGTCTTTGGAATAATAAAATAGCTTTATTTTCTCTGCTGAGTATTGGTTATCCTTCCTGGGTACCTGTTTATATTTGTTCCTGGTTTCTTTTTCCTTTGGGCACTTTTCCTTCGTGGATTTATAATGCAATAGTACTTACTTCTTAAAAAGCTGTCTGCATATCTGCAAAGTGTAACCTGCTAACTCTTTCGGTTTATATTGTTCGTGACCTGTATGTAGTTTGAATAGCATGGTACATTACATAGTTGGGTAAATTGTGATGTTACCATTTCAGCTTGTGCCTTTACACATACAACAGGGATACATTTACCTACTGATATGGAAGACTTGCCCCCACCTGCAGAAGTCAAGTGAAAGGCCATCCACCAATGATCACTGAAATAAGTATTGTTGATATATTTTCAACACATTGTGAGGTGATTCTTTGCAGAGAAATAAAATGTATGCAATCCTTCATATATTTTCTTCGTCATCTGTTTGGTGGTCATGCGCTGTTAACTGTTTGTTTCTTCCCTGAATAATCCATACTGATGAGTACTAAATATATCTGTTATGAGCTGCCATGAGTTGGACTTGTGTTCTGCATTAATGGTATCATCACATCCCTGATATACTGCTTTGCAATCCATGCATCATCAGTCAGAACTAAGGACTGAAAATCCAGTTGTTCTGGGATGCTGCTACATGTTCTGCAGCAACTACTCAAACTGCTAGGTAGGTGCAGTCTCTGCTAACAAGCATGGCAGAGACATGGGCAGCACTGTGGAATCTCTGCAGCACATTTTAATTCCATGTTAGGAATCCATCACCAAATACAGGGCAAGGCTCAGCGCAATGATTCTGATATGCCCAAGTTACCTTCAAAAGAGCTATAGAATAGGATAGTTGCAAAAAAATTATAAACTCCTGCAGATGATATGAGTACATAAAGCATGCTGTGAGACAAGGGTAAGCACTGTTACTGGTTACCTTATAATTTTCTAAATGTTATATACATTTCTTCCAACATAATGGCATTATGTATTCACAGATCACACACTATCTATGTAGGCTGGTAATCTGTGTTAAATTCATGCAAATGTACTACTGGTTATTGTCCCACATAACCAAAAGAAGTTAACTGCATGGAATTTTGATGCAAATATTAAAACTCAATGACGCTAATGGGAACATTTTCTGTTAGACAATTCCATCTTCAGCATTTTGTTCGCACTGTCATTTTTATGTTGCTGTTCTAATGCACTGGAACATAGTTTCTGATATTTATGTGGAGGAACATGGACACATCCAAAAGGTATAATGGCTGGGGAAATGTAAAACACTGTATGCCTTTTCCAGCTTATATAAAGTGCATTATATTATTGTATGCTGTTCTATTACTCTGAAGAAGCTATTGCATTTGTTGCCTTACTAATGCAGAGTGGTGTAAACAGTATGCAGGTTATTTGTAACATGTTCTTATGCTGATTCAGATAGTCTAAGCTGTCAATGTGCTCACGCTTCTATCCAGAGTAATACTAAAAACAGCAGGTGTCAAATTAAGATACTGAGATTTGAAACAGCATAATTTACTCACTGATGACATGATTCAACCAAGCTGTTACTGCACTAGGTGCTAGACTTTTTGCTTACGAATGCAGTTTTGAGGTGATAAACCTTTCACTTAACAGGTAATGCATTAGGACGTACACAGAGCTGATGCACAGACAGTCACAGCTCTTGGGCTTGTCAGAATGTGCTGTATAAATAAAATAATCTGTACTATCCTTGACTCAGATTTAACTTTATTAGTAACTGCAGGATGAACATTTCTTAATGTCTGTGCGGCTGTGCCACAAATGCTGCTTTTATTTTATTGCCGTAATTTAAAAAAGGAAACGGGAGTTCTATTTCATGGTAGGGAATAACTCTGGAAATAATTTATGACCTATTCCATCATTCATTCACTTTGAGTACAACTTTGTGACACTCTGGTGCTCTTCATTTCATCACTAATTAGCATTCTATGCCAGCAGATAATACAGCTTCCTTAAGTCTACGTAGTATGGTGGTCTAACAGGACACTCACCCTTTATTTAACTATTTTCAGTATAATACATTTTTTGGTTATAAGCAGATTTCTCTGAAAATGTTTATTGCATTAAAACATAAGACAGCACAAATTTTCTCAGCAAAAATCTATCACTAGGCAAACCACACAATGGCCTGATTTCTGTGGTGTGCTGCAGGTGGTGGTGTGTCTTTTAACTGGAACACATATCATTGCAGAGAGAACATTACATTTTTCATGTTGACATTTTAATACATAAGGACTTGGCATATCACTGATGTTGTACTATGGAATCAGTGAAGAGGGAAAAGGTGAGTTTTATGTTTGTTTTACACCTTTACCATTTTTTCTGACTCTGTGCAGCCTTAGAGTTAATACAGATATGGGGGTGTGGTGTCAGAACCCTCAGATCAGGAAATGCACTGGAGGGACCTCTTTCATAGCAATTGCTTTCTTGTGATCATTTTAAGAGTTTTGACTTTGTTACTATTGGATATTTTGTTATTACTTGTTGTTCCTCTTGACAGTAGCCCATTACTCTATATCACATGTACAGCTTTAGATACCAGACCCTTGTGAGAGCATTCATGCTTATATATGTTGCACAGTTCTTCTGAAAAGAAACAATGTATTTCTGGTAACCATAATATTCTTCAGCATTTGAACATCAGAACTACCTTGTTCTTTAACTGAAAAGGTGAAAATGGACATTGTAGTCTTGGCTTTATGCAATTTCAGAATGGATGGATATAAAAAGCATTGCTGAATTAATTTCTCTTTCAAATGATCTTTACTATCTCAGTATCACTACATTACTTAAGCTTTAAACTTAGTTCACAAGTGATACAAATATTTTCATTTGGATGCCATATTCTATAATGCCACGATGACCAAAGCACCCCTTTAATTATGGTCTAAATGACTGTCCATCTGTCACCTTCATGTATGCATAAAGCAACTAGTGTAAGTTGTTGTAAAAGGTAGAACATATCAGGAGCATTTTGAATATATTTATCATTTTCAATATGATACAACAATGAGACTCTTATAAGCATACAGGATTTACACAAGCCCACGGGGCATAGCTGAATTCCTAGTATGAGACTACAGTATAGGAAGACATGAACAGACTTCAAGAGACCATTTGGCTTTAAATATTTAATAGCAACAGTTTGTTCATAGGTTAGTACTAGGCTACCTGCCCTTTCAGGCCATTTTAAGCCTAGCTAATTACCCCATGTGAGAATCAAACCTTGCACCTTGTGTCTATAAGGTAAACACCTTAACCTTTAGGCCAATCTCCCACCCTATTAGGTCAATCTCCCACCCTTTTACTCTTTTTATGACCTGATAAATACAAATTAGTGCAAAACATTCTTCACCAGGAAAATGAACAGCCAACATAACAGCAGAGTTCCTAATGATGGTACAAGAACATAAACATATTTCTCATCTTCCCCATTGTCTGAAAAAAAAATGAATCATGCTAACAGGTGTTCTAAACTGAAATCCTGTTTTCTGGCAGTTAACTCAAATTTACATTTTAGTAACTGAGTCAACTTTGATGCAGCATAGTGTTTTTAAGTAAAAAAAAAATTCTGCCTGCATGACCAGCTGTCTACGAGTGAATATTTGCAGAACATACTAAACAAAGTGTATGGAGAAAATGGTAACAATTAGTAATCTGGAGATGCATTAAATTATTAAATATGCATTGAAATTTTGAATCTTTATTCACTGAAAATGATAGACAAAAGGCAATTTGTAAAACAGCAGCTGTTCTTTTTCTCTGTTTGGGTAAGAAATCATTCATCTATAAATGTTACAACGACATTAAAACTTTTTGAGCTTTCCTGGAAAATGCAACAACTGCTTTAATCAATTTCCTTATGTGGGTTAAACAGTAAGAATGAGGTGAAAATGCTGAATGGACAAATATAACCGAAGTGCTGCAAAAACTGCAAGCTGTATTTTCAGATTAGACACCATGCTTAGCAACATGGGTGCTGGAACCATAGAGCCAGGGGGAGGGGGAGCCACCCCACTTTTACAGCTGCAAGACCTGTCGGGAAAAATTAATGAAGTGGGGAAGTTAAACTAACTAAACTAGCTGTTCTTGTTCTCTTATTGCTCTGTGTTACAGGAGTTATGCTGCCGCTGTTCCATTGGTGCTTCCAGAGTCATGCCAGTAAGGAGAGTTTTGTTCTTTTATTTGCAGGAGTTATGCTGCTCCCGCATGTTTGTGTGTGGAAAATGCCACAGTTAGGTATACCTGGTGATTAGTTTTACTCAGGCTCAAACAAGAGCCTGAATTCTCTACCCATACCACCACTTGTGATTCAGGGAGTTGAGTCCATAGCTCTCAACTGTTCAGATTTTCACAGAATATTTGGCTCATACTTTAGGACTGTTCCTCTTAAAATTTGTGTTTTTCTGGCAAATCAGTGAGAACTGAATTCACTAAATAATGATAGCTCTTTAAGTTTCAGTCTTCCTATCTTTCAGAAAACACGTGGTAACACAAAACACTTTATTTTAGCAACTTTCTAAGATTATACAAGCAATATTTAAAACGTGTCCCTGGTTTTGGCCCCCCCCCCCCCAAATAAATTTTGGCTTTTTCCAGATTTCTTGTGCTGCGAAGTTGAGAGATTTAGTTAGCCAAGTGGATTTTAGAAGGACCTGAGAAGTTTAATGCTACTTATGCTAAGCTGTTTGCATTGTTAGTAGCACAACAGGTAGCATACTTGCTTTTGATGCAGAAGGCTGTGGGTTCTACTCCCACAGTATGCAGATGAATTTCTGATACTCCACTGTACTGTACTTTAATGGGAGTGGATGCTGCAGTCCTATGAATGTCCTCCTTTGAAGGAGTTACTTAGTAACTATGAACCCGTTATCAGTTTGCCATCTATTCCTCATTGCAAAATTACTACCTTATCATTTTTTTAATGTAGCATAGGCAATTTAATCTTCAAAGGCAACAGGCACTTTATTTATAGATGAAACAATGAAATATAAAGTTGTTTGCTAGCAGTAACCTCTTCATTAGTTACAGACCCCTTTAATGTGGAATTATTTAGATGACTTCTGCAGAGATATTGCATATTTACTGATATTGGTGGATTGTAATGACAGAAGATTGAGTGGCCTTTTATGGTGGAAATTTTCTGAAATGGGTAGTTTTATCATTATTGGTTCACGGAAGACATGAGTAAATGGGCATGCCTTCGTTGAAGGTTGAACGTTGAGCTGGCACCTCGGTGTTCATGAAAATCTACTGCCAATCATTAACGAACCAGAGTTCCACTGCAGTGACCCCTAACTGGGAAAAGCAGAAAGACAACAACAACAACAACATTTTGTTTCATTATTCATCAGAAGACTGTTCCAAACTACAAATTTAAAACACATTCTAACAAGCGGTGCTGTATTATACAATGAATATCATTTAATATAATCAGGTTAATACAATCAGGAAGGTGAATCAAAAAATGTATACATGTATGCTTGGTCACAGGATACAGGAGATCAAAATAGGGAAGAGACCCGTCACCAATGGTGTCCCCCAGGGTTCGGTGCTGAGACTTTTTCTGTTTGGCATATACATCTCAAAAGTAAAAGGAAATACCAAAGGGCTTTGGCCAACTAAGTTTGAGATGACTGCAAGCTAGCAGTTATTGAACCCCCAAATGACTTAACCATCATGAAGGAAGGTTAGTCCCAAACAACAACTGGTGCCAGATTCATGAATTGAAACTAAACTCCAATAAATGTATCATTGTATTCTTTGGAAAGTCATCTACTCCAAGGAACTGCCAAATTGACAATGCCCCTTGAGAAATGACCTAGTTGTTTGGCATTTGGGAACTTGTGTGTACAGTGACCTAACTTTTGACCAGCATGTGCCCAGTGTCATAAGAAAGTCTTTCTATATTGCACAACTTATGAACAAATTGATTGTGACTAGATCTAGAGATGTTATTGCCCTCCTTTACAAAGCCCTCATTAGGTCAATCATTTTGTATAATGCCCACTTTGGCATGTATCTGTCCAGACCCAAGCAACAATTGGAATACCCACAGAGATACCTTTCTAAAAGGATATAAGTCCTAAACAGTAGGTCTTGCATGAACCACCTCAAAGATTTATCACTTTACTCAGTATCCTACAGAGCACTTAGAGGTGACATGTCTGGCATACAAGGCATCCTCTGACCTAATATAGATGGACCTACTGAACATCACCAAGTCAAATGGCATCAGAAATACTCAGTCCATGTATTTAAACTGAATGTTGTGGAGAGATGGATATATATCCAGAATAGACTATCCATTCAAGTAAAACAAAGCTCATCCCTGTCCATATTCAAATGCAACTTGGATCTAAGGATGGGTAATAGAAAATGTACTCCAGGATTACCCCTCATGCCACTAATGGATAGAGATAGTTCCTGCAAGGTGTAAGGCTGGTGCACATCTCATGGTAACCATTTCTGATTTGGAGATAGTGCTACAACAGTGCTGCACTATTAATGAACAGTGTGCGTGTGTGTGTGTGTGTGTGTGTGTGTGTGTGTGTGTGTGTGTGTGTGTGTGTGTGTGTGTGTGTGTGTGTGTGTGTGTGTCTGTGTGTGTATCTGTGTGTGTGTGTCTATGTGTGTGTATCTGTGTGTGAGAAAGCAAATGTGGGAGGGTAACTATGCCAATGAGATGCATGTCCCACCAGTGGGAAATACCACAGGGGAGTGTTGATTTGCACTCATGGTAGTTAAGTGTGATTCATACATATGCAAATTAGCCCATGATGAGGTCTTTCTTCATTGTGGCGAACAAGTCTCTGAATCACAATTTTCCTCACTGTGGAAATAGTCCTTTTTGACTGTAGCTCTTATCAATAGTGGTTGAGATCTTTCTGAATTACTGGGCTTCTTTCTTTGATTTTAATTATTTCTATGTTTTTATGGTGATGTTTTACAACAGTACCCCCCAATGCACAGTAGCAAGGCCTGCCCAAACTCCATCCAACAGTATATTACATCACAAATATTAAATTTTTTCCTAGTGATTTTTGCAGGGGGGGACAGCCCCCTTATACCCCCCCCCCCCAAATACAAATATAACAACTCCGAGATCTATTACTACTTAACTACCTTGAAGAAGAAGGAATGAATATTTGTTATGTCACAGGCAAATCTGCATGACATG
This sequence comes from Protopterus annectens, assembly GCF_019279795.1. Lineage (NCBI taxonomy): Eukaryota > Metazoa > Chordata > Ceratodontiformes > Protopteridae > Protopterus > Protopterus annectens. Next base: position 245,729,336 of record NC_056727.1, on the reverse strand, counting down.
TTAATCATGTATCATTTGCATGCTACATCAGAGGCATTAGGCGTGTCGATCACTATGGCCTTGCCCATTGCTGCACAAAACAATCGCAGGGGGGTACTGTTGTAAAACATTGCCGTTTTTATTACCCATTATATTAGCTTGGTTGATATTAGAAAACCTTGTGCAATAAACTAAAAGCTACAGTGTTTTTAGACTTCAGAGCTATGAAACATGTTCTTCATCTGCTCAGTAGTGAAACTGCAATTACTTGTAGTGCAAAACCATTTCAACTGTTGTGAACATATCCTTAGTTTCTAAAAAGACTGATTCATAACTGTGACTGCAATTATGATACCCCAATAAACACTCAAAAAGAATTCCCCTGCTCAGAAGTAATTGAACTGCTCAAAAACACATGGTAGACAAAAAGCAAAAGCCAGCAACTGTGAGCTGTGTAAACTAATTTAATTCATTGTTAAATAAAAAACCACAAGAATAAACAGACCGGTTTCGGCTATGGTGTTTACCTAGCCTTCATCAGTGTAATTTCCAAAAACATCTTGAAGTTCTTTTATACATTTGTAAATAATTAGTCACAAAATTTCATTTGTGAGCTCATGAATATTTATTAATGTACCAAATCATAAATATTCATTAAGACCAGGCTGGAAAAGTCCACCTAATTTCACAATCCATTTTTTCTTAATTTGCTATGCCATCCAGATTTATTAGATCTGTCACCTGTTATTTTATCAATGATGGTAAAATGAAACTTTGCTGTGGCATGTTTAAGAGTATGTTTATAAAGAGCATTGCTCATTCTCTTGCATTTGACATCACTGAGGTGTTTAGAAATGCGTAATTTAAGAGGTCTGGATGTTTGTCCTATGTAGAATGCATGACAACTGCAAGAAGCCATGTAAATGATCCAATCCATGTTGCAATTTGCAAAGAACTTAATGTCAAATTAATGCTGCAATTGCTACTGGAGAATTGTTTGGTTTTTAGCACATGTTTGCAATGGCTGCAATGTCCACATGGCATGCAGCCCACAAGCTTGTCTCCAGAGATTAAGGCTTGGGTCATGTTATGATTAATGTGATCATGATGGTGTTTATAGTGGTTGAAATAAGATCCAAGATTTTTCCCCTTTCTAAATGAGAACATGCAGGTCTCAGATAAATGTTGTGACAAAACCTTGTCAGCTAAGAGAATATTCAAGTGTCGTCTGATGGCATTAATGACTCTATTGGTATTCCTGCCATATGTAGTGATGAATCGTAAATTGTTGTTTGTATTTTGTGATTTTTGTTTGTATTTAAGAAGGTCTTCTCTGTCTAGATTTGCAGCATAATAGCTTGCTGTATGTACATAACCCATGCTGTAACCCCTTTCTTGGAACCTATTGGACAAATCTTTACGAAAAACCTGAAAGGTATCTTCCTCTGAACAAATACGTCTCATCCTAATGAATTGAGTCTTGGGGATATTTTTAGTGATATGTGCTGGATGAAAGCTGGATGCGTGGAGTAAGGTGTTGTATTCTGGGTATTTTCTGAAGACTTCCATACGAAGGGTGTTGTCTTCATTCCTTGCAACCAACACATCCAAATATGTGATCTTAGATGGATCATGGTTGATGGGAATTGTAAGCCCCATTTGTTATCATTGAGATACTCAATGAATTCCATCAAGTATTCCACATCCGACCTCCACACCATCCAGCAATCATCCAGATATCTACGCCAAATGTCAATTTCCCCCAAGTAAATGTTGTGTGTAACATCATAAATCATTTGTTCTTCTATGTATGCCATATATACATCTGCATATATGGGGGCAAATGATGCGCCCATTGCAGTGTCCCGTGCTTGGAAATAACATTGTTGGCCAAGGAAGAAAACGTTTTTTGTGAGAACGTGTTCAGTTAGGCATATAAGAAAAGTGCTGAAGCTGGGTTTATACAACACGGATTTGTGTAGCCAATATTCTATTGCATATAGCCCTGCCAAGTGTGATATGTTGGTATACAATGCACTAACATCCAAAGTACATAGCAACCAATTTTCCTCTATTTGCATATCATTTATGATACCTAAAAATTCTGTGGTGTCCTGAATTCTGGATCTTACCCATCTCAGTAATGGTTTTAGATGTTTGGTTAAGAATTCAGATAGTGGTTATTCAGAGGATCTTTATGAATTTTGGGCAGAAAGTAGATGTATTGGCTGTTGGGATCAGATATTGTGAGATGATTTTTGGTGTTTTATGTAATGATGCCATTTTCTACTGCTGAATCCAAAAATGTATCTATTTGATGTTTAAACATAGATGATGTATCAAGAGACATTTTGGTATAATATCTGGCATCATCCAACTGTCTCTGAGCCTCGGCATCATATTGGGCCCAATTCATGACTACCACAGCACCACCTTTGTCCGCAGAAATGATGACCAGATTTTTATTGTTAGAAAGTTCCTGTAAAGTTGACATATTAGTCTTTGAGAGATTGTTAGACTTAGAGTCATACTCGATGTAAAATGTAGATCTTTGAGAACACTATTTTGAAAAAGACTCACACAAGGATGCATAGGTGGGACAAAGGTGGATTTGTGGTATTTGAAATTGTTGGCAGTACCACCATCAGAGTTGTTATCATGAAAATACAGTTTTAAATTAAGCAGTCTGCAAAATCTTATAACATCTTGTGCAAAGGTATTGTCTGGAACAAAAAAAGCAGGTATAAAAGAGAGACCTTTATTCAACAAAGCAGTTTGTGAGTCAGATAATGTTACATCAGAAATGTTTAATACCTTTGTGCTAGGACACTTATCTATTTGTTCGTCAACAGTTCCATTAGACCCTCCAGACTTCTTATTTTTTTGATGTTTCCTGCCTCCCCTCTTGTAAGGCCTAAAGGGGCCACACTATTGTTACTTTTGGGACTGGGGGAGTCTGGGGTTTGCTGTGTGTCCAAATCTGGACCCAAAGAAGAATCACCCCCCGATGAGTCAGTATATGTATTACATTTTCTAAGAATGGACTTGGGACGTTTGCGTTTGGGGGTGGTGCTGGTTCTTTGATAACCACCTTCAAACCTAACATGTCTCGTATGTTGAAAGGGATGACCTTTGTCATAGTCTGTTTGGTCCCTTTGGAATTGTTTGAGTTTCCTGTCCTTTAGTTGTTGTTCAAAGGTAAGTAAATCTGAACTGAGTTTAGACAATCGGGTAGAAAAAAATGGTTGGTCCTTATATTGGTTACTTTCATCACATAATTTGCTGACGTTGATAATTTCCTTATCAATAATGCACTCATAATATCTAGACAATGTTTCAACAAATTTCATTGAGTAATTTTGTTGTATTGTTGACCATTCACTGGTTAATTGTTCATCTAATTCAGTAACTAGTGGCTGAATTTTGACTCTAAGCCCTCTGGGAGTTATCCCTTTGACCATATACGCTTTGAATACTTTGAGATGCCATACATTGGACCTTAATGTTCTCATATTTTTGTTCAGTTGTTGGAACAGCTTATCACAGTGGGTTTCGGGATTGTCAATAGTATTTGAACTATTATCATTGGGCCGTTCACCTATTCCAAAAATACCCAAATCTTCTTTATCAGAAGAAAGCCCAACCAAAATCAAATTTAAGTCCATTATAAATGAAAAAAGAAATTTGAATAAAAAATGTAAAACAGACTCAATTGTAGCTAAGAGACAATATCAGATATAGAACTTATATCAAATTAAGTATTTAGTCAAAGTCGAAAGACTGGTTTGGACATGTATATAAGCCAAAATCAGATTTCAATTATGGAAATAAAAAGAAATAATTGCGGTGCCACGTTCTGATGATTGAAAACAATTATATGTAGAAACTGGGCAATGATGGCCAATGAAACAGACCAATTATTGAGTCAAAACCAAAGGTTTTGAACAATATGAACTCATGATGTCTGGGTAATTGAAATATGCTCTGACAGAAGTTCTCATAGATAGGCCTTGTCAACTTGCATTGACTTTATCATGTAAGTATATAAAAAATTTTGACATTTGATGATTAACAAAAACCTTGCCACGTCCAGATCCACTTGTGAATAAATGCAAAATCTAGGACAATAATGGTCACTGCAATAGAATTATATCACAACAGCCCTTACCAAATGGCAATATGCTGTTAGAAATAGAATCAAAATTTGGCTAAATAAACATGTGTAAATCAGTGAAAAATTATTGCCTGTAAGCTACTGATGAGTCCATAAAAAAAGGCCAATTATTTGTTTAAATTGGAGTCCTATAGGTTGGACCAAAAATTATCAGATGGAGTAGGGAAGTTTCTTTAAAATATATAGTCTGTCAATGTATGTATATCACCCACTGTAGATGAAACTGGTGGTATAAGTTAATCTAGTATATGTTTGGCATCAAATGGTACTATGATGAATAATATTGTTTAGTATAACATTCCTGATATAAGCACAGCATAGTATGCATATAAATGGTCTCAATGCATCAAACAATTGTATATAGCAACCCAAGATGGTTAACAATATTGATGTTAACATGTACTATGCAATAAATTGATTCCTAACATGATAATATATGAATCCCAAACCTATACCAATATAAGTGGCCTAGATATAGTTGCAATATAAGTTGTCAGTTAGGAAGATATCCAAAGGCTGCCTGACTGTGTTATATCCCCTCAAAGTATATACACTGATAAGACAAAAAAAAATTTCGAAAGTAAAAAACATTTGTTTAAGTCATTGTCGGGTATTCAATTGTTATATCCACATTACAATACTAATTGTCAACATAAATCATATATACGAGTCCCAAACATATAACCATCCAAATATCTTGAATAGTGTTATTACATTTATCAAAATGAATCCAAAAGATGTTAAACATTTATAAGAAATTGTCCAAAGATTGCCTGACTACCTTGCAGGCCCAATAAATCCTGATTGATAGAGCAAAGGAATGTAGCACTGGTTTAGAAAACGGCCTTGATATAAATAATATTCATCTATCCGATGATGTAGATGTGTTGCCATTGTATCAATTTAAACACACAGCCATGATTGTGCATCACAGTTTTTGAAGACAGTCCTTGGCCTTATGTGTTGTTAAATCACAAAGAGTTGCCCCTTTCAAAGAAGCACCGGATGACACAATTTTCCATATATGTAAATGTAAATCAAGTTGCCATACGATATTAGATACTTGCTGTCCCCAGAAATGGTAAAAAGTAATATACATGTATTTTATAGTCCCAAACAGAACACCAAATAGTATCCTTGCAGCAAAAAATTGTAGGCAAAGTTTAGTTGTTGAATATAAAGTCCATGAGTACTATTTGTTTGTTAATATATCATGAAAAACAGCCCCATATCAATATATAAAACACAATAAATGATTATTTTGATGTAAAGATCCACTTAGATATACTCACAGCCATTTTTTCATGAAACCGTATGTTCGCTCTGTACTGAATTTATAAAGTTGTATGACCAGGAACAAACTGCATACTCACAGGTGTTTTTTCATGAAGCCCTATGTTCACACCATACTGAAATTGTAAAATAGTATGACCAGGACCAAACTGCCGATGTTAAACACACTGATACACCCTGATATACCTCCAATATCATCCAGGTAAAGGAATGGTATAAACTACTAGGCATAGAGCATAACCGCTGTAGTTTATAAAGTCCTAGATTGGAAAGGCCTCATTGATTTCCAAATGCAGCAACTAACGAAAAAATACTCAAAGCAGTTTCAAATTGTAGACCACAGTCAGCAATGGTGAAAGAAAGTCCTTGAATCTTCAAAGCAAATAATTATATCCAGCCAGAACTGAAACTAAGAGCTCAGTAATTATGGAGAATCTGATACACAATAAACACCCAAAATATAATTCTTGATCACTCCCTAACTTAAAAAAATGGATTTGCTTCTTTTAGGGACTTTATATATTTAGAAATCTCACGATCAGACTGAGCATTTGAACTGTAGCTGATCAGCCTCATTGTAATTGACTATGCAGGATAGTATACCTTCTCACTTGAGTTGTTATTCCTTCTGTTTCGTGTTAGCCCTGTGACTAAGGAACTCATATGTGTGTGTGTGTGTGTGTGTGTGTGTGTGTGTGTGTGTGTGTGTGTGTGTGTGTGTGTGTGTGTGTGTGTGTATATATATATATATATATATATATATATATATATATATGTGTGTGTGTGTGTGTGTATATAAACAGGGAGACAAGCCCACCTGCACCACCCATGTGTAGGTGTTGTGCACCCCACAGCCCCTGCTACTTAAATATATCAACTGCAAGAATGCACCCCATGGAAGAAACATACCATCACGTGCTTCATGACTGCCTGTTGTAACCTTAGTCGTGCTCCCTTTTGATTTGCTATACTACAACATAACTCATCTTAGTGTAGTAAGGTGCGATCTCGGAGTTGATATACTTAAGTAGCAGGGAGTGTGGGGAGTGTAGTCCCCCACATAGAGGGTGCAGGGGGGCTTGCCTCCTTGCTAATAGTTGGAGTAAAGTAATATGCGTTGTCTTTTGTTTCTCTATGTACTTCTGGTGGAGTATAGTAAGTGTTGGTATCCTGTAGTTTTTTCGATATTATTAAATTTATATTTCAGCTATGATCCATGCCAAAAAGGCAGCTACACTTTATAAAAAATAACAGGAAAATCTTAGTTTGCATTGCAATACATGTAGACAAGAATAGTTTAAGAATACTAATTATAACAGTTGTTTTGAAGAAAGTCAGGTGTTTGTAAGCACCACAGGAATATGATTATTAATTGATAAGCAACAGTAAACATGAAAAAGACATAAAAGAAACAATACCTGTAATACACTAAGTGCCTCCCCCAAACTGTGCTTTGCATGTGCAGTGTACATTGTTGCATGACAGAATTAATGTTGCAAGACACAGCATATTGTTCAGAGTTTACATTTACATGCAGTATCCTGAGTACCACTAGAAATTAAAAAGAAAAGGAGCATTTTTCAAATCTGTGCTGTTGGCACAGCTCCTTACCTGCATGGAAAAAGGGTGCATTTATAATCCTTTTGTAAATGTTGTATGATCGTAATTTTGAAATGTTTACAACCTATTGCTGGACAGTATATGATTTAAATGACATGCAGTTCAGCAGCAGGATAGGTCTTAAGTTGTTGGAATATAGTGTTTGCACAGAAGTGTAATAATGCTTTCTCCTGCATTCAGGGAGATGTACTGTACATTTTTTTCACTGCTACTTTCAGTGTATTTGTGTTTTTAGCTGAATTTAGAGCCATAACTTGTGGGAAATATTCAATTTTTATCACTAGCATCTAGATGGCTATTACTATTATGATTGTTTTGGAAATGTGTTGGACCCAGAGGACTGCTGTCCATGACAATGCAGAGATATCTCTGCTGGATTCCTGTTGACAGTGCTGGTCCTTAAGGTCTTTAATGAGTAATGAGTGACTGTGCTTGATGCCACTGTGCATACTCAGGATCATTGCAGTTGTAGGTTTGTTACCTTTTCAAATGCCCAAAGTGGGGTACATTTTACTAAAATATGAGCTGTTACAGGGCAAACCACACCAAAACCAGCACTAAGGACTAATGTCATGTCTTTGTTGAAATAACAACTCAACTTTGCAGAATTTTAATTGTATATGCTGTTTCATACAATATTTCCATCTTTAAGACAAAATAGTTGCGTATATATCTGTTACGGAAAATTTACCAAATATTTTTTGCCCTAAAATCTCAGGATATTCTCCATTTTTTTGATGATACAACTGCCCACATTGGGACTGTTCTGCAGAAAGAGGGAAAGTTCTGATGTGCGTTATGCAGAGAAATCAAAGCAAACCCAAATAACGTGTACCAAAATTATGAAGAACTCCAAGCAGCAGTGTCCAATTCACTGTGCCAAAAGTGCATGTTCAAGCTATAAAGCAAGCTTACTTTAAGCTATCTTTTATCCATTGTTTCATGAATTAGGTTGGCTGCTTCTCTATATTAATACTTTTATTCTAAGCATCTATCTACATGTAGTCCACAAATCTATATATTTGTATTCTAAACATTGACTTCTCACTCTCATGTTTTAATTCTGCTTCCATCTTTCTTTCATTTCTGTTCCTCAATATCCTCTTTAACTCAACATGCTCCACACTTAGCCTGCCCATATTTTGCTCTATAAATGTTGTAAAGAGCCAGTGTATGATCTATTAAAAATCTTTCTACGACATATGAATACTTGCTAAACTTTGCAAATGATACTATGTAAAATGATGGCCTTAAACGTGTCATTTAAACTGTGTCATTCATGTATTTGCTTATTTTTTGTTTTGTTTTCAAATTCTGTTGTCATTTATGTACCTGCAATTACATGTGTACTCATGGAACATCCTCCCTGGCTTCTACTGAAAAGGGAAATTAGCCCATTCGTACTTTCCCATTCCAGTTAATAAAAGAAAAATAAACAAATAAATAAATATATAAATACATGTTCTATTTGACTGCTGTAACATTGTCTGAATCCATGTTGTTTACATGAGAGGAGGTTGTTTCTTGAAATATACTTTATAAATTGAGTGTTTAGCAGTCTCCGTAGTATTTTTCATAAAGAGCAGAAAATGACAATTGTCCTGTCATCTGTAGCTGTTGGAAGCTGTTTTATACAGCTAGGTATAATACAGGCATATATTCAGCTGTTAGCTATTAACTGAAGTTAGGTTACAATAAATAAAGCAGTCAGTTGCATTGTTTTCCTAGCTTATAGAGCCTTCATACCCCATGCTGTATAATCCTCTTTATTCTGTCCTCATACCCTTGCCTCTGTCTATTAATCTGAAAAATATTATTACATTTTCATTTGAGGTCTTGTAAGCACTGCACTTAAAACACTAAGAAAAACAGAACCACATTTTCTTCTTAAATATTTCTATAACATATTTAAATAATACTGTTAACACATATTTTCCACTGCATTATTTACAAATTATGTAATGTCACTGTAAATATCTTCACAGTATTCAACTTATTTCACAGAGTATTAAATTAAAGAGACCATGATTTGCCTCCCACACCCACTACCTGTTCACCACCTATCTACCACTTGTAACAGCCTCCAGTGTGGCCTGCACCATCACTGCTGATAGTATCTATACTTTCCATGCACTATACGCCTTCTCCACTTTCTTCCTTAATTAAGTGCATGGATGTACAGCTACCAACATACCTCAATATTAGATCCATTTCCCTACTATTTATCAGGGATCCTATATACCTTTCCATTTTTACCATTCCTTTCTTAAGTAAACTTTTGTGATTACTTCCTTTAGTGACATTAAAACAAATTAAATTATACTCCCTTAACTACCCAATATACATGTCTATGCTTGCACATTGAACAGAACGTTCCTCGAATGGCCATTCATTACAAACATAGCATTGAATGTGCCTGTCAGCAAACAGGCATATCATCATAAATGATATAATCCAATGATCATAGTTGGCCCACAGAAACAAAACAGCACATAGTACATACTTGTGAGTATGGTAGAGAAGAGGAAATTTGCCCTTTCTCCAGTATAGTGCAGTCTTAGAGTTTGTATATATAATTATCATATAATCTCCTGCCTGAAGGAAGCTATCCTGAAATACTGTAACCACAAACAATCTACCTGAAGTCTGTCTTACAATTGGCTAAGGCAGACACCCCTCAAAATATCTAACTAAAAGAATCTCCTGCCTGAAGGAAGCTATCCTGAAAAACTGTATCCACAAACAATCTACCTGAAGTCCTCCCTACAATTGGCTAAGGCAGACCCCCGCAAAATATCTAACTAAAAGAATCTCCTGCCTGAAGGAAGCTATCCTGAAAAACTATACCCACAAACAATCTACAATGGCTAAGGTTAATACCTTAAACTGTACTGAAATGCTATGTACTGTAAACTGCTGACCTGGGTCTAAAGGCACCTTTAGTCTGTCCCCCATAGTAATTTGGCTCCCTCTATGTTTTTGATTAAACTAGTTTGCCCCTAGCATTATTTCTTAACCTAAAATGAATCCCTGAATATTGTATTTTCACTCTGCGCTCCCACACATAGCCCTTATACTCTGTATCCATAACCTGCAGTTAACAAATACCCTGCATGAGTATAAAACAGAGTCTAAACATATTCTATAACTTAGTGCAAAATACAGTTTAAAATACAGCTTAAAAATTCAGTTTAAAATTCAGTTTTAAATACAACCATTACATTAACACTACATACATACCTAAGCCTAAGAAAACACTTGGAGTCAATGTTAGCCCCGCTCCACTCGCCCTCACTACGCTCGGGCACACTCCATACCCCTCCCTGCCCCCAATACCCCTCCAGTAGCTTTAAATTTATAGGTACGTAACCAGACTCCTGCTACATCCTATCAGCTTTCACCTTCATACTCTCTCCACCATGTTTTACCATCCTATCAGCTTTCACCTAACATATTTTTCTCTACCCACTCTATTAGCTCTAAAGTGACCATCAGATCTTCTACTGTTGTGTCATTCTAACAACATATCCTAACTACTATACTACTTCTCTCATAATGCTACACTACTCTTTACTACCCATTCTGCTGGCTACTTATGTACTCACCTTATATGAAAACCATTTGCTTTTTGGTTTTCAGTAACATAAAGGCCATACTATCACCCCAGCTGTAAAGCATCCCACCTTCAGCCATGCTAATAATAATGGGTCGAACTCAACATCTTGTTCACTCTTTCAGCATACCAATCCCTAGCACATTAGCTCTAAATCTAGACAATACTACACACTTTTAAACAAACTCCTGAAGCTTATCACTAAGTACAGACCTAGCCTAATACTCAGTGATGATATTCACCCCAATCCTGGTCCATCCACTTCTGATATATATACACCCCCTCTACTTGTAACCTAAGCCATAAAACTATACTCAGTAGACCAACTAACTCTCTCCTGGCCTATCATCTCAATATTAGGAGCATTAATAACAAGGTACATAAACTGCATGCACTTCTGTTGTCCACCCCCCTGAGATTCTCTGTCTATGTGAGACCTGGTTAAAACCTAACACTACTGACAATGAAGTGTTACCATCTGGGTATCACATACACAGGCTGGATCGTGTTTCCAGGAAGGGTGGGGTGGGGTAGCTATACTCTACAAATCTGAGTTGAATGAATCAACCACCTCAGATTAGTAACTCCAAAATTCTTGCCACTAGACTGCAACTTAAGAAAAGTAAATGCATCAACATAATCTGTATGTATATTCCCCCGGGTAATAATATAGCCACACTTGAAGACACCCTTCACTGGCTATCATGTCATTACCCCCAAGAAACCATACTACTTGGAGACTTTAACAAAGACTGGGGCACCTGTTCCTCAGAATCCCCTTCTGACCACATAAACCTGCATGCATTTACACAAACCATAACCAGCCCTATCGGGCTAGTTAAATCCAACCAAAAAGAAAGCATACTCAACTGGATACTCGTAAATAGTAACCCCAACTGTTCACTGCTGGCACCCTCCCAGATGACCTAAGTGACCACCTTCTCACTTACATAGCTAAGCAAAAAGCCATTAATCCACAACAACCCTTACTCAAAAAAGTCAGAAACAAAAAAGACTTTGACCCTGCCAAATTCCAACAGGATCTTAACTCCTGTAACTGGTCTATGCTAAAACACTTCCCCTTAGAGGAGGCAGTTGTATATTTTAACAACAAACTTCTTGAAATCCTTGATTTGCATGCACCTGCCCGCTCAAAGTGAACAAAAGCAAATACTGCACCATGGCTTTCTAAAGAGTCTAGACTAAAAATCACCATTAGAAATTAATTTTGGGCTCTATGGCGCGCCACTAAAGACTCCCATGAACATGTTAAATACAGGCAAGCTAGGAATGAAACTAAAAAATCCATTCTACAAGACAAAAAACAATACTACTGTAATTTACAGACAGCTAACCAGAACAATCCTCAGAAGTTCTGGGCAGGTCTGAATAATCTACTTCACCCTGGAAAAATGTCTACCCCTATCCCCACTGTTACCATTGATAAATTCCCTGAGGATGTTTCAGACAGTTTTAACCATTTATTTACTGAGACAATTCAAGCCCTAGCTAGCCAATTACCTCCTAGGTCCCCTGGCCCTGATAGTAGCACCCCTATAAACCTACTCTCGTTTAGCTTCCAGCCAGTGTCTACATCACTTATCCATACCTTGATCAAAAAATTAAAACCCACCACTCTCCACTGACCAACTCCCCACCGAGTACCTTCAAAAATCAGCTGATGCCATTGCCTAGCCAATATTAATACTAATTAATTGTACCATAGCAGAGCCTAAAATTCCTACCATTTGGAAAACATCCTATGTAATCCCAATAAATCAAGAAGGTTCCTCTACTAAATTCTCCAATTATAGACCAATAGCTATACGCTCTCCACTTGCAAATATTATGGAAAAATGTATACACAAACAATTCATGCACCACTTAATCCAAAATCACCTCATGGCTGATACCCAACACGGCTTCCGTCCACACCACAGCACAACTTCAGCCCTGCTGGCTTTTACCAATACCATAAACAATAACTGTAACAATAATCACATATCTTCAGCCCTCTTCTTGTATCTTTCCAAGGAATTTGACATGGTTGATCACCAACTTTTGATTCACAGCCTCCAAACGTTCTGTCTAGATTCTAAAGCCCTTCAATGGTTTAAGGCCTTCCTCAATGGGAGGCAGCAGGCTGTTCTCTGGCAGAACAAGCTCTCTAACCTATTACCAAACACCCTTGGAGTACCACAAGGCTCCATATTAGGGCCCCTACTGTTTTCCATCTTTATTAACGACATATACTGTCATCCCAAATGTCAGCTGTATCCAATACACTGATGATTCCACCCTGATTTGCTCGGCTACATCTCCTACAGATTTGAGGTCTGCTATCCAGTCCACATTTAATACTATAGAAAACTGGCTCTCTGAATGTCAATTGTTACTAAATCCCCAAAAAACTTAAATGCTGTTATTCTCACCAACAGAAAAGTCCGTTGCTTTTACTTTCACCATAAATGCAAAAGATGGCACAATAATCACCCCCAACCCCTCTACAAAACTATTAGGAGTCATTATCGACAATAACCTAAAATTTGACCTACATGCAAACCAATCGATCAAAATCATCAATAAAAAACTTGTCACTGTATAGCATAAAAGCCTTCCTAACCCCTCCAGCTAAGATTGCCATAGCTCGCTCTCACCTACTTTCAACACTTCTATATGCTTCCCCCCTTCTCTCTAATCTAAACAAATCTGTACTTAATAGACTGTCAACCTGTTACAATAACATTGTCACGTTTGCCACTGGCCTGCTTTTAGAACACGCCACTGCATCAACCTTAAACAGCTTGGGTGGCTAGAACTTCCCAGTCTAATCCAATATAACCTTCTGATTATGACTAATAAAATCCTCTATAATCCAGATAATACACCAGCTCTATAATCCAGGTAATACACCAGCTCTTAAAAATCTTATCACCCCCTATAACAATCCACGACTGCTTCGATTCTCTAACAGAGTACTAATTCAGACAATCTAAATTAACAATGCAGCCAGTGATTCCCTCTTTGCAAACTCTGCAGGCAGAGCCTGGAACTTACTTCCAGCTGATATTACTTTGCTCTCCTCCCTAGGCCAATTTAAAACTAAACTCAAACAACATCTGCCACTAAACTGGCTTTGCCACTCTTACAAGCCTGGCTAACTCTCATCATAAATGTGAAAAATCTATTAATCAATCTACTGTTGAATTTTCCCCTGACTATCACCAGGGAGTAACTCTAACCTGTTGAATTTGTCTATTCATGTTTGTCTATGCATTCTTTGTAAATACCACATCTGTAAATTGTCTTCATTGTTTTTATTGAATCTGTTTACCTTGGAGATTTTCTCCCCGGGCCTCTGCTGAAAATGGACATGAATCCAGTTGGACTATCCCGGTCAAGAAATGTAAAATAAAAATAAAGTAAATAAATAATTAGCAGTGGGGGGGGGTGTTGGGGGCACAGCCCTCCCCATAAGGAGGGCTTGGCATAGTTAAAAGTGACAATATTAGCAGTGAAGTACCAGATAATTTTATTGAAAACGTAATAGAATTCTTTCAGGAAAATAAACAGAAAACTAAAGTTAGGACACCAAGTTTTATAACAGTATGTAGTAATGTTTAATATAGGAGAGATTAGATTTAAGAGATATAGTAAAACTGTCTTTGTTTCAGAATATTAGGCCTTTTTGTCAATTAGGCCTTCAGCTGTGAAGTTGGATGTACCAGAAAATATTGTGTTGCATGGAAATATAATGAACTTTCTTTTTAAGGGAACAATTCACTTAAACAACTGGTGGAATAAATGTTCATCCCTTTGTCTATTTATTTATCTGTCTATCTATATAAAATCATTTAACAGCAAAATGTAGAAATTATGTTGTTATATAAATTCTGTCTCATTAGTTATTTTGCTAATCAGAATGTTTTTAGATGAGAGATTCAAGACATGCATTTTTTCTCTGAATTGTAAGCTTAAGTTCCAAGTTCACAAAGGATGTAATTTCTTACTGTACTGTAATCATTGTTGGCAATATTTTATGGTGACATCAGAGAGGTATAGAATTTATAGAGATAAACATTTTTATAAAAACTCCTAAAGTTTTCTAAACTAACACAATGGGGTTATTCATAAGTGTGAAATAATGGTTGCTCTGTGACCATACACACATCACACAGCTGTGGCATTTGTGGTGTGAAAACTAGCATGGCATTTTTAAAATGATTTTTTTTTTTTTTTGCCAGTTTGCCTTTCATGTGTTGTAAAGGTAGTGACTTAATCTGGGAATCATGTTCTGACCACTTGTACTGCATTTTCGGTTCACTGTTTCTGAATGGAATGAGTCAGATTTAAATAAGGAAACATAAAACTTTTGCTCTGTCTTCTTTCAAAAAGTCAGCTAAGCAAGGTATACATTTTCAAATTCTAACTTGTGAGTTTGAATGAAAGTAATGTTACAATGTTTTGAGCACTATATTTGCAGTTAAATGTGCTTCAACATATTAATATTACATTCACAGCTTTAGGGTTTCAGTGCTGCATTTAGCAATAATACTTACATTTGAGTAATTCTGTGGCTTTGCTTACAATCTTTCCATATCAGGAGTATCATTCCCCAATGCCAATATGACCAAATAAAGGCTTGAAAGATTACAATACATTGATCACGATGTAAAATGTTATTACATAAAGCAGAAACTGCACCTTCCAGAAACAACAGTAACACTAAACATTGGTAGGCAAATTAGTGCAGCATCTTTAAATAAATCATGCTGCCTCGTATTTTTTGTGTTTGTTGCTTCATTAAGTTAGTTAAACTAACACATAGCTTTACACAAATGTGTAGTATCTCTAAAAATATGCATGCAATCTATACAACTTCAGCTTGCAAGGAATAGTGAAAGGAAACAAGAGAATTGTCAGGCTATGTTGCAGAAAATGTCAGTGTATCATTTTTATCTCTCATATTAATCTCCAGGAGTCTTTTCACTTGCCATTTAAACAATGTTGGCTATCTTTCTTATTCGTCTCTTAAAAAAGATGTTAACTTTTTTTCTGAACTAGAGTAACAATAGATGTCATTTAAGTCAGGTAGATTTACTCCAGTGGCATGGAAAGATTTTCCATGCATTGTTTCAGAGTTGGCATCATTGTGCTGATAGAACGATATACTTGAGGACAGTATTTTATTTATTTCTACAATTAGTGACAGCAGCTTTTTTATTTATGAGGACAATTTCCTGCTGCCCAGGTCACTGTCTATCTTCAAGTAACTTAACCTTAACTCAGTAACCCTGCTCAGCAACTTGAGGTCTTTTTGGATCTCCTGTGAGTTATCTGATACTCCCAATAGCCTCTGATAGTGCCCCATATTTTATTTATTCCTAATTAAGTGTTTTAATTTGAAATCATGAAACTATATACATTAATGCTATGTGTAATTCATCAGTGCTTTCAAAACAGTAGTCAGTCATCCATAATTCCATAAGTCATAACAATGTCTTGCTTAGAATTTTTACTGGTACAGTTTTAAAATACTGTTTAAAGTTATTATAGAAACAATACATTTAGTTGCTCTGAAATTTCAGTATCATTCAAATACACTCTGGATCTTGAAACTCTGACATGAAGAAAGTAGTCTCACCAACATTAATTTGTAGTGCATGGCCTCTAATTCTATACTGTTTAGCAACCATGCACAATATGTTTAAAGCTCAACCTATGACTGGTTATGTTTAAATAATATAATTAAAATAATGAATCAAATGTATAATATATTTAAAATATATTTAATGTGACATTTCTCTGTGCACGGCTGTTTGAAATAACTGGGCAGTCTTACTGAACAACATTCTAACTAGACACTGCACTTTGTTTGCGGAACATTGTGCCATGATCACAGCTTCCTTTATTGGAATAATTGTTTTGTTACATTTTTGTCAAGTAATAATAGGCAAGTGCATTAGATAAGTACACCACTCATATTTTGTGGTCCCCCGGCTATGCTATTTTGTTTGCACTTAGCATTTTCTTGCCTCGTGATGAGGCATGCATTGTAAGTGGTGAATAGATTTTGGCTGAGGTTGTTAAGCATTCAGAAATTTTGCATTGGATCTTTACTTGCAGATAGGGGTAAAACTATGAGTCTGGTGAGATCTTGAACCTTTATGTGATGGATCTTTTTAACAAAACCTATATCCTCAAGTTTATGCTGATTTTGAGGAGGGTCCTGTGTTACAAACTGACACTGTATTGAACCTATGCATTTTTATATGAACTGAACCACTGAAATGCCGATGAAATTGGGAATGTCAAAAAAATTACTGGGGAAATGTACTTAAACTGCAGAAAATACATAGCATATATAAATGGAATGATATGTATTCATAGCATATTTCAAAGTCACACATGGACTACAGAGACTAATCTGCAAATTACGTAAACAAACTAAAACATATTTTCATACTACACAGGTTGGGTTCAGTTTGATAAATCAAAAATGTCCATTTACTGGAGTCAAACTTTGATCAGCCCTGAATTGGTACTATTAGTCAAACCAGTAAAAATATAAGCTCTTCCCAGGGCAGGTGAGCCCGCATATGCCATTCCTTCCTATGGTTCCCTGTCTTTGTGTGGTAGGTGAATTTGTATTTGCACAGCTTCACAGATTTTAATATAAAAAAAATGTTGATATTTCTTTGGATAGGTTCATGCTTACAGTATTAGGTAAAAACACATTTCAGGCACAAATGCTTTCTTGTTTGTATTCTAGTTAATAAAAGAAAAAAATAAACCCCAGTTCATCATTACATTCATGCAAAGGTGCTTTCTTGCATAAACCTTGTCTGTTTTAATAGGTATCACAAATTTTAAATCTCACTATCAATATCAGACCTACATTTCAAATTACCATCACACAAATCACCATTCAGTTAAATATACAGAACACATTAATAAAGATAGTTTGCAAATACGTTTTATTTGATTAAGTTAGTCTTTTGATAACTGAATAAGAGAACTAGTCCTTTTCAGACCATTTTCAAAGAACTTTCAGACACGTGTATGTAAGCCACAGATACACACACACACACACACACACACACACACACACACACACACACACACACACACACACACACACACACACTATATATGTATATACGGGTCTACTTCATTTGCCCTAACTTCCAATTGACTGAGACCAAATGACTGAAATTTCCTTTGACTGACACTTCATTTGACTGACACTTCATTTGATTGACAAGTATTATTGGCAGTCTCAAGAGCACTGTAAGGCAAGTAAATAGAATATGTCCCCTTCCCTAGTGTAGTGCAACCCTGGAATTAGAATATATTATTGGGGTGTGTAGGGGGCACAGCCCCCCACAATGGGGGGTGTGGTGGGCAAAGCCCCCCCACTTACTTTTGCTTTAGTAAGCAATATTAAAGGAAAACCACACAATATAATATGAAATTAAGTGGGGGGCTTCACCCCCCACAACTCCCATTGTGGGGGCTGTGCCCCCCACACACCCCTAACTATATATTTTAGCTCCAGGGTCACACTACAGTGGGGAAGGGAACATATTCCATTTACTTGCCTTACAGTGCTCTGGAGACTGCCAATAATACTTGTTAGTCAAATGAAGTGTCAGTTAAATGAAATTTCAGTCAAATGAAGTGTCAGTCAAATGGGGTCAGTCAGATGGATGTCATTCAATTGGAAGTTAGGGCAAATGAAGTAGACCCATATATATATATATATATATATAGAGAGAGAGAGAGAGAGAGAGAGAGAGAAAGAGAGAGTTGATATAGCTATAGCTATAGATACATAGATACAGATATAGATGGCTAAATATATTACATAAACAAACTTATTTAACATTGGCTAGCAAGTTAAAAAAGTACTCTCATGTCTTATAATAAAGGCAATAGACACCATTTTTAGAGCAGAAAGGTTTTTACTTTATTGGAAAATGTTTTTGTGGATATTATTATAGCAAAACATACAAACAAACAAAATAAAATAAAGTCACCTGTCCCTGGACTCATATAACACTCTTCTTATTATTATAAAGTTGGACTGTGCCTTCCTGTGTCCTGAAAGAGTGCTCTTCAAACTATCTGGAGATATACAGAGCTGAGTATATTTTTCCAGCACTTCAGAGTTGTGTACTGGTAATTGTTGTTTGACTAATTTTATATCATTGCTGGCTGACTTCAGAGTTGTGCACTGTTATTTTTGCTTCACTGTATAGTTTTTCAGATCTTTGCTGAAGGTGTTGGTTTTCCCTATTCCTGTGTTGTTGTTTAAATTTGGAGGTTTTTGCAGTTGCCCGCCCCCACTGTAGATTTGATCTGGGACACTCCCCCCCCCCCCCCAGTCCCATCTCTTTACCTCATTCTACCTAATAGACTCCTTCTGCATTGTTTTTATTCATTTTTAATTTAATTGCATTTTTTTAAACTGTTTGGTCTAACATTGCTACATACTCAAGTGTGCTAGCTTGCACTGCATTTGAATTGTTTTGACTGCTGTTTTAGCTACTTTCTATATATATATATATATATATATATATATATATATATATATATATATATATATATATATATATATATATATATATATATATAAATATATATATACCTTTCCTGTTACTAGTGTAGTCCAAATACAGATTAGCTGTATCCAGGATTGTATGTAAGCTTTTGAGCCCCCCCCCCAAGCTTTCTGTGTTGGAGTGAAGCCTTCTAGCTTATCAAGTGGGAATGGTAAGCACTAGGTAACCTATCTACTACATAAGGAGTGGTTCTGGCCCAAAAATTGTAGTTATTGGCCGTTTGGGCAGTTTTTCCATCTCTTTCAACTTTCTGATTTAAAAGCCCACATTTGCACTTGTTTCCCCCCTTTCCTGTAACTAGTTTAGTCCAGATACAGATTCTTACTTTTAGCACTTGAATTTGCTTATTCATGATCAGCACTTATTCAGAACTTGTAAGCACAAAATAACCTATTAATTACTACAGCACTCAACCTTTCTCATTAACTAAAGGAAAACAGTTTTGGTAATTACTTTCCACACTTGCTTAGAAAAAAACAGCTCTTGTACTCACTTTCCTCACTTAGCTAGAGGAAAATAGTTTTTTTTATTCAGGCATGTCCAAGGGTCAGCTCCCAGTGTTCTCTCCTGTCTATCTGATGAATCTGGGCATCTTGGGGCAATGTAGAAATTGCCTCATGTACACAGACAACCCTCTCCTCCTACCACCCAACACTACAACCTGTGAGAGATGCACTTATCTAGCCAAACTGGAGGTAAAGTGCTCTCCAGTCAAGACTGAACTTGACAGTCAAGAGGAGAAGGTAAACACTTGCACCACACCAAACTCATCACATAGTCTCACTAAATCTACACCACCAAAATCCACACACAGAAACACAAAAACATTTGCGGAGGCTCTCAGTAATAATCTGCTCAAGCAACAGAGACCTCCAAAGCAGAAATGCAAGCAACCTCCACCCCCCAACACAACCCAAATGACACTTAGCCCGCAGACTCAGTGTGCCACTCAACCACAGCCAATAAGGCAAAACAACATACCCAACACACTAGTGATAGGCGACTCTATAGTCAGGCACACTGATGTCGACTCACCAGGCTAAACAAGGGGAAGGTTACTGTCAGCTGCCTGTCGGGTGCCAGGATCCGCCACATAACCCACACATTCAGGTCACTCCACAACAAGTACAAATATGACTCTGTCATTGTCCATGTTGGTGTGAACGACCTGAGACATACCTCCCTGAACTACATGCTCTCCGATCTTGTAGCCCAGGCAGGTATGACCCTAGCCCTGAGTAGCATTCTGCCATCACCCAGAATGATGCCGCAGTACAAGGACAAAATGATTGACTTCAACAATTGGCTAAGCTTCTGGTGCCATTCTAAAGGGATCCAGTATCTGTCTCCCTGGGAGGACATGGTCGACAGACCACAATGCTTTGCCAGAGATGGCCTGCACCTGTCACCCCTGGGATTCCGGATACTGGCTAAGGTTCTTGCCGCCCCTATAGTGCCTTTTTTAGGCAAGGTTCAAATGATGAATTCACCACCGTAACAGGAACAGGCAAGCAAAAACTGAGGGTAATTCTACTCAATACTAGAAGTCTAAATCTCAAAATGCACTCACTCCTTAAAATGGAGAACATCGATATCTGTGCAGTGACTGAGACCTGGTTCAAGGCTCCAGAGAGCACTCCTGCACTACCAGGCTATAACTCATACCACACTTTTCAGCCATGTAACCTGGACCAGAACACCAAAGGCGGAGGTGTGTCCATATTCATTAAGGATATCCACACCTCCAGGCTAGTTGCTCAGCATAATGCAGCCAAGGTTATCCAAGTGCAACTAACTCTGAGCAAAACTGCAATCCAAATTGTAGCCTGCTACAGATCACCCACCATGCCCCAGGATTCCCACTCCTCTTTTCTTGATGTACTGTAAAATATTAGGGTTCAACCAAACACCCTAAAAATGGGCAATTTCAACTACCCCACCATTAACTGGGAAAATTACTCATGTACCAACTACTTCGCTCAACGCTTTCTGGAATTCTTAAACTTCAATGCCCTCGATCAACTTATCCACACCACCACCAGCAGCAATAATATCCTAGATATAATCATTAACAATATGAGTGACCGGTGTTCCACACCTGAAGTCAATGCCTCATTGGTCCGATCCAACCATAAGCTAATTACCCTAGATATCCACATCCTGCCTCCACCCCCCATTAAGGAAACCATGGTAAAAATTTTCTCCAAAGCCAACTTCATGCTTCTTAAGACAGAAGTGGTGAACTTCATGACACCCATGCAGGTGGACAATACAGTTACAACTGCTGAATCCTAAACAATTGCACTTTATAAACACTTACATGAGTGCATGGATCGTGCTATCCCAAACAGAACCAAGACACTACCCTCCAAAAAAGGATGCCAATCTGGTGGTCCTCTGCCATAAACAAACTGTACAATAGAAGGAAGAAACTCTTGCAAAAGAGAGTAAAATCCCACGAGTGGAGGAGCTCCCTGGTCAGCCTCAGTAAGAAGCTGCGATCCCTGATAAAATCCTCCAAAGCTAGTTACGAAAACAAAATCACCACTGTTTCTAAAGATAACCACAAAGTATTCTATAGCTATGTCAAGAATCGCAATGGCAACACTCAGATCTGCTTTGAGTTACAGCACAATGGCACTAAATATACAGACCCAACTGATATTGCCAACATCCTGGCAGATAGGTTCAGTGCTAACTTTACCCCCCTCTCACCCCCTAAAGAGCCCATCTCTATACCGGAAGAATGCAAAGTTACTGTAATCACGGCTGCACAGGTAAAAAACACATTCTCCAAAGCCAAGAAAACAGCATCCATGGGACCAGACAACATCCCAGGCTGCGTTCTACATGAACTACAGAATGAACTGGCACCCCACCTAAGTACCATGTTCAATCATAGCCTCACCTCAGGCTTTGTGCCTGCTGAATGGTGCACAGCAACGGTTATCCCACTCCACAAGGGGGGAGCCACCACGGACCCCAGGAACTACCCCCCATTAGCCTGACAAGCCTGGTCTGCAAGGCTATGGAGCATATCATCATGGAACTTATAAACAAAGGCATTGGTAATCTCCAAACTCTGGATCCCACCCAGTTTGGGTTTGTAAAAGGCAGATCATGTCTCCTAAACCTGATAGACTTCTTTGAAGCAGTCACCAAAGCTGTAGACAGGGGTAAGGTGGTTCACACAGCCTATCTAGATCTTGCCAAGACTTTTGACACCATCCCCCACTCTGGAATTATAGATAAACTCACTAAACTATGTATAAATCCCTATGTCACAAGATGGGTTGCCAACTGGCTTACTGACAGAACCCACACTGTGAAAGTAGCAGACTCCAAATCTGACTTCAGACCAGTGACAAGTGGAGTACCACAGGGTTCAGTCCTGGGTCCTCTCCTGTCTGGTATCTACTTTTCTGAAGTACAGGCTAACACAGAAGGTCTTTGGCTAATGAAGTTCGCAGATGACTGCAAACTAGGAGCCATAATCAAAACTCCTAACGATGTGGACATCCTACAAAAGGGCCTCACTGAGACAGATGCCTGGTGTCAAAGCCATGGCCTCAAGCTCAATGCCAAAAAGTGCATTGTCATCCCCTTTGGTAAAAACTCTGTACCCATGAACTACAACATAGGCGGTAGTATACTTAACACCGAAAGTGTGATAAGAGACCTTGGGACACAGGTGGACAGTAGTCTCTCCTTTGATAATCACATCGCCACAGTAGTCAGGAAATCCTTCTACATGGCACACCTCATCACAAAAGGTTTCTCATCCAGAAAAAAGAGGTAATTGTTCCCCTCTACTCATCACTCATTAGACCCATTATAGAGTACAATGCTCCTTTTGGTATGTACCTCACAAGACATCTACAACAACTGGAAAGGCCGCAGAAATACCTCACAAAGAGGATTACCGGCCTCAAACAGATGCCCTACGCAGACCGTCTAAAAAAACTCCAGCTTTACTCCATTGCATATTGCCAACTCAGAGGTGATCTCTGCCTAACATACAAAGCTATGTCAAACCCAGAGCTGTTGGACATGCTCCACTTAAAGAAATCCCAATCGCTCCGAGCTACATGCTCTAGGGACCTAAATCTTGTCACCACAATAAACAGAACATGCCGGAGGGATAGATTCCTATCCCAGAGACTTCCCATACTCTGGAATAAACTACCTATCTATATCAAACAAAGCTCCTCATTAGCACTCTTCAAGAAAAATCTTGATGATTGAATGGGAAATAGGAAATTCACGTCGGGGATCACCTCTGTGGCTCTGCTCGACAGTGGCACAGGAAAATAATTTTCTTGGGTGGCAAAAGCCAGGGTACCTTTTTGGCTGGGCTTGTATAGGCTCCAGGGACAATAGCCTAATACCTACGAACCTATAACTGTAAGTTAATTATGATAATTTTTAATAGGTAATCTGGAGAATATCACCCAGTATTTATGGATTCTTAACAATATGGTTTAGAAAAGTGAACTTAAAGGAAAACCCACACCCACAGACTGAAAAAAAGCATGTTTATTTCATCATGTCTTGATGCTTTCAACATTTTAATACCAATGTTGGACTCTATATACATTTTTATATTTTTACATGTTATTCCACTGTCTGCCCAAATGGGGTCAGGCATCCAGATTTTCAATCTACCTCTAGGTATCCCACATTGCAGTGTTTGGCTTTAAAATATTACATCATAGAACCTAAGCTCCTGCCAGTGCATTGACTTTAATTGTGTTTTCACATATACCCTGCTTTCTTTAAGTCAGTCAGGTTTTTAATTATCATTTCTTGCTTTTCAAT
This sequence comes from Protopterus annectens, assembly GCF_019279795.1. Taxonomy (NCBI): domain Eukaryota; kingdom Metazoa; phylum Chordata; order Ceratodontiformes; family Protopteridae; genus Protopterus; species Protopterus annectens. The sequence goes on along the minus strand of NC_056727.1, from coordinate 245,705,215 downwards.
GACTACTTAAAAAACAAACAGGAATGTCTCTATCTGTCTCTATGGGAGATGTTTCTGAAAATTAGTTGACACTGGTAAAAAGAATGCCTATCTGCTGTTGAGACATGGTGGTCAAAATGTTGAGAATTATCCAGAAAGGTATCTAAATCAGTGGTGACTGTATCCATTTGGAGGGCCTATCTCATCAAATCTGTAGACTGTAGAATTGTTTTGCTTGCCAAATATATCCTTGCCAACTTTTTGCCTTTAAATTAAACTGTTGCACACCTTATTGCCATGGCATAACCCTTGTCTGATCAATTTTGCATTAGCAGGAGCAAAAATAACTGCAGCCAGTTTACAATCATCCTCAAATTTCAATAACCACAGGTTAGGGTTATTGCAGTTTTAAGAAGTAAATGCCAAATAAGAGGGGCACCCATCACTTAACCCTGTGGGACACCAGAGGTAGCATTTTTGCTTTTTACTGCAACTCTCTTTTTGCGTGGTCTTGCGCACAGAGCAGCGTCGGGCAGCGCCACTTAAACAGGTTTAAACTATCCCCGGCTCCACAAAGTCTGCTCTTCACTTTTTCCCTTAGAACTGCTCTAAATCTCTAATTAAGCACTCTATTTTCATTCTAAAGCCCTGCACTTGCTCGTATAAGTAATCTGATAGGTAAACACAAACTAAAGCACTACATCCCCTTATACTCCTTCAAAGCACTCGCTCCCTATTGGTTCTTTCTGATCAGTCAATAAGTAGTTCCCTATATTATTCAGGCATGTCCAAAGGTCAGTTTTGGGTTTACTCTCCAGTCCAGCTGGTGAATCTGGGAATCTTGAGGCAATGTTACAACTGCATTATGCATAAAGACCACCCTATCCTCCTCCCAACAAGCTCAAATATATGTGAGAGATGAAACTATATAGCCAAACTGGAGGCTAAGCTCTCTCAACCCAGTACTGGCACAGCCTGTCAGGAGGAAAAGGTAACCACACACACCACAAATCCAGTCTCACATAGACCTATTCCATCAGCAAACCAAACACATAAACACACAAAAACATACTCGGAGGCTCTAAATAAAAATCTGCCTAAGCAGCAGAGACCTCCAAAGCAGACATCCAAGCAACACCTACCACGAAACAATATCCACATAGCACATAGCTCACAAAGTCAGTGTGCCACACAGTCACAGCCCTTAACGCTAAACAACACACCTAGTACACTTGTAATAGGTGACTCTATTGTCAGGCACACTGACGTCCCACTCACCAGGCTGAACAAGGAGAAGGTTACTGTAAGCTGCCTGTCGGGTGCCAGGATCCGCCACATAACACAAGCACTCAGGTCACTCCAAAGCAAGTACAAATATGACTCCGTCATTGTCCATGCTGGTGTGAATGACCTGAGATGTACCTCCCTGGACTACATGAAAAGAGACATAGAGGAGCTCTTTGATCATGTAGCCCAGGCCGGTATGACCCTGACCTTGAGTAGCATCTTACCCTCACCAAGAATGATGCCACAGTATAAAGACAAAATGATCAATTTTAACAATTGGCTAAAGTATTGGTGTCATTCAAAGGGGATCCAGTGTCTATCAGCCTGGGATGACATGCTCGACAAGCCACATTTCTTCGCTAAGGACGGCTTGCATCTGTCACCCCTGGATTTTCGAATACTGGCAAAGGCTCTTGCCTCCCCCATAGTGCCTTTTTTAGGCAAGGCTCAAAGGACAAACCCACCCCCATAGACAACACAAAGAAAAAAAAACTAAGGGTAATGCTGCTCAACGCCAGAAGTCTAAACCTCAGGATGCACGCACTCGAGACTCTCCTCAGTATGGAAAATATTGATATCTGTGCAGTAACAGAAACCTGGTTCAAGGCTCCCGAGAGCACCCCAGCACTAACAGGTTATACTTCATACCATGCTTTCCGGCCCCAAAACTTGGACCGAACCACAAAAGGAGGGGGAGTATCCATATTTATCAAAGACACCCACACCTCCAGGTTAGTGGCACTGCACAAAGCACCGGAGACCATCCATGTGCAACTAACATTGGGAAAAACTGCCTTTCAGTTTGTAGCCTGCTACAGACCACCCTCCCAAACACAGGAACCTCACTCAGCTTTCCTGAGAACACTGGAGAATATGAAGGTCTCTCCAAACACTATTATATTGGGTGACTTCAACTACCCAAACATCGATTGGGAAAACTACTCAAGCTCAAACACCCTCGCCCAACAGTTCCTAGAATTTATAAACTCAGATGTTATGGAACAACTGGTCATCACTCCCACAAGAGGGGAAAACATATTGGATCTGGTCATCACCAACATGGGGTCTCTATGTTCCACACCAGAGGTATACCCCTCATTGGTAAGATCAGACCATAAACAAATCTCACTGGACATCCATATTCCATCCCCACCCCTAGCCAAGGAAACCACGGTGAAGAACTTCTCAAAAGCCAACTTCACACTTCTCAAAACTGAGGTGAAATCCTTCAAAGCCCCTGGGCCAGTGGAAAATACGGCCCAAAATGCAGAATCCTTTACAAAAGCATTCTATGGACACTTACAAGAATGCATGGAGCATGCTATCCCAAATAAAACCAAGACTCACTCCTCCAAAGGCAGGATACCTGTCTGGTGGACTCTGGCCATAAATAAGCTATACAACAGAAGGAGAAAGCTACTACATGACAGAGCAAAATCCCAAAAAGGGAAGGCGTCGCTGATCAGTACTAGCAAGAAACTACGATCCCTCATAAAATCATCTAAGGCCAGCTTTGAAAGAAAAATTACACAAGACACTAAAGATAATCACAAGGCCTTCTTTAGTTATGTCAGAAACCTAGGAGGCAACTCCCAGATATGCTCTGAGTTAGTGCAAAATGACAAGAAATACACTGAACCCACAGACATTGCCAACACCCTGGCAGAAAGGTTCAGTGCAAAATTCTCTCCCCCATCCCCCCCAAAAGAGCAAATGTCTATCCCAACAGGGTGTAGCCTTCCTGAGATCACAGATGCACAGGTGAGAGCTGCCCTCTCCAAAGCAAAAAAACACAGCATCAATGGGACCAGACGGTGTCCCGGGCTACATCTTACATGAGCTCCAAGAAGAACTAAACCCTCATATAAAGTCACTGTTCAATCTCAGCCTTACTACAGGATATGTACCCAAGGAATGGCATACAGCAACAGTGGTCCCACTCCACAAAGGTGGTGCCACAACAGACCCCGGAAACTATCGCCCTATAAGCCTGACTAGCCTGGTCTGCAAAGTTATGGAGCATATCATCATGGAAATCATAAACAAAGACATAGGGAACCTCCAGACACTGGATCCTATCCAATTCGGCTTCGTTAACGGCAGATCTTGCCTCTTGAAACTGGTCGACTTCTTTGAAACAGTTACCAAAGCCATAGATGAAGGGAAGGTAGTCCACACAGTCTACCTGGACCTCGCAAAAGCCTTCGACACAATACCCCACTCGGGCATCATAAATAAGCTCACCAGCTTAAATATCAACCCCTATGTCACAAGATGGGTTGCAAACTGGCTCAGGGATACAACCCACATGGTCAGAATAGCAGGTGCCATGTCAGACTCTAAACCAGTTACAAGTGGTGTCCCACAAGGCTCAGTCCTGGGACCTCTCTTGTTCGGTATATATTTTTCCGAGGTACAGGCTAACTCGGGTGGACTATGGCTGACCAAGTTCGCAGATGACTGCAAACTGGGTGCTGTAATCAACTCTCTGGCTGACACAAGCATCCTCCAAAAGGGTCTCACAGAGATGGATAACTGGTGCCAGAGCCATGGCCTAAAGCTAAATGCCAAAAAGTGCATAGTCATCCCCTTTGGAAAAAACAAAGTGCCCACAAATTACCACATAGGTGGTAATCCATTAAGTACGGAAGAAGTAATTAGGGACTTGGGGACCCAAGTAGATAGCAATCTCTCCTTTGACAATCACATTGCCAAAGTGGTTAGAAAGACCTTCTATATAGCCCACCTTATCATGAAAGGGTTCACATCTAGATCAAGAGAGGTCATTGTGCCCCTCTACTCATCTCTTACCAGGCCTATAATTGAGTACAATGCCCCATTTGGGATGTACCTTACCCGACACCTTCAGCAACTGGAAAGACCCTAAAAGTATCTCACCAAGAGGATCAAGGGGCTCAAACAGATGCCCTATGCAGTCCGGCTAAAGAAACTCCAGCTCTACTCAGTTGCATACCGCCTACTCAGAGGTGATCTGTGTCTGACGTATAAAGCCATGTCCAATCCAGAATTAATGGACATGCTTCACCTCAGGAAATCCAAATCCCTTAGAGCTACACGCTCCAGGGACTTGAACCTCAGCACAGAAATAAATAGGACAAGCTGGAGGGACAGATTCATATCCCAGAGGCTCCCCTCACTCTGGAACAAAATCCCAATCCATGTTAGGCAGAGCCCCTCACTGACCCTCTTCAAGAGAAATCTTGACGAGTGGATGGGAGATCATAAGTTTACCCCTGGGATCTCTTCTGTGTCCCTGCTTGACAGAGGTACGGTAAACTAAACTTAAAAGGGCTACCTTCTGTGACCTACTATACAGAGGCATAGTCAACTAATCTAAAAGGGTGGCGAAAGCCATGCATACTCTGGCTAGGCTTATAAATGCCCTAGGGCAGATAGCCTAGTATCAGCCTATGAACCTATGAATCTATGAAGAAGTGGCACCTGTGACTTTTAGTACTTGAGTTATGTTAGTCAAACAGTTAGCTATCTATTGCTTACATATGGGTTTAAGTTTATGTCTGAGAGATTGTTAATATTACCTGTATGGAGCATAATATCAAAGTCTTCAGTCAAGTCATGATAAGATGCATGAATTGTATAACCACTAACCAAATGTTCAGTAACCTTTTTGAAGAAGATAAAGTGCTTAAGCTAACGGGTCCTACCTCTAAAAAAGCCAAATTGGTGAGGATCCATGTTTAAGAGGTTTTCAGTGTTAAAATGATAAGGTCAGAAAATACATGCTTCATAACCTTACAAATAAGGCTAGTGAGGTTCAGTGATACCAGGGTCAGAGGCTGAGACACTATTATGTAAGAACATTGCAAGGGTTGTTCTTCTAACTTCATGAAGGTAACCCATGCAAGGCTTTGGTTCAAGAGATTAGGATGAGTTCAGAAAGGCCATATTTAAACTGGTATTAGGCATACTGGTATGCTATCTTGTCCCATGGGTGTGGTGATCTTTGTTTTTAAGACAACTTTGTGGGTGACTGGAACTAAGAGATCTGTGTTACATTTATAGCTGTAGGTGGAATAAAACTGGTATGGAATTTGTGAGCTAAGTCGAATATTAATTATTAAGTGTTAACTTCCTGATGTAGTATCATGTGTGTTTTCAGTATTATGAGATTCAGTATTTTGAGTTTTCAGTATTTGAACTTTCAAGATTATATATACATATATATATATGTATATATATATATATATATATATATATATATATATATATATATATATATATATATGTTGCGTCTTTCGGCTTTTCCCGGTTAGGGGTCGCCACAGCGGAAATCTGGTCCGCTAATGATTGGCAGTTGATTTTTACATGCTGAGTTGCCAGCCCTAAAGCACAACCTTCAACCTTCAATGAAGGTACGCCCATTCACTCATGTCTCCACGCAGAAGACACTCTAGCTGAGAGTCGAACCGGTCAGCGTCTTACGGTGAGGCGACAACATGCATATATATATATATATATATATATATATATATATATATATATATATATATATGGGTGCTGGACACCCAATTAAATAATCAAATGGAGGACATGCTGAAACCCAGGTGTGCAGTATCGACAATCTTTGGGTAATTGAATATTCCCTTTCCATGGGGACTGTGCATCCTCGGAGTTAGAATATATAATTAGCAGAGTGTGCAGGAGCACTTGCCCCCTGCAAAACACTTGCCACTGGTTTAATCTGCTTTGGGGTAATCCCGAGAACATGAGTGGTACTGGGAGTCAGCGTACTATCCATTTGATTGGGTGTGCAGTGCACACACACACACACACACACACACACACATATATATATATATATATATATATATATATATATATCTATATTTATATATATCATATGGTACAGGGGCCAACATTTCTCCTTCCAAATGCTATATCTGCCTATTATATTATTTTCTTAAAAAGGCCTGGTAGCTGTGTTATATATGCTATATAATGGAAAAGGCTTGTCTGATATTATACCAGTGATGTCTGATAGCTCTCAACCAATCAGGGACAAATTTAAACAGAATCAGGGACAAGTCAAGAAAAAAATCAGGGACAATCAGGGACATTTTTAAAATATTAGTGCTATTAACTTGAGACATTGACAGAATCAGAGTGTATGAATTAATATACATTTTCTGAAGTAAAAGAAGTCTATAACTCTTAATTATTGCCATTATTCATTAAGTGTAATTCACCACCTTTCCTCCAAAAGTCACTAGTTTTAGGAGGGATTAAGAGGGACAGAGCTAAAATCTGAGTCAAAATCAGGGATGTGCCTGAAAATCAGGGAGAGTTGAGAAGTAATGTCTGGAAGAAAAAAGAGAAGTGCCCTTACTTCATACCTATTTGACTTGTACTTTCAAGTATTAGATGAAATGGTTAGAGCTGCCTGGAGGCAATGGCCATAAATTATGGAAATACTAACTATCAGATTAAGCTTATGTAGCTGATCTGTCACATCCTCACTGACATCTATTTACACAATGTGGAGGCACCATACTTCTTTTCTTTTGTTCCTGCATTCAAAATGGCTCTAAAAACATCTTCAAGAAGAGTACTTACTTCCAGGACATTAACTAATTCCACTAAACTATAAAGTAATTCCTGTAGTTATTATTTATAGAATGTTTAAAATATATATCATTGTTTTTTTTCTGTTTGTATAATTCGGGTCTATATCACAACATCCAACTTCCAAAACATTGACCGCCATAAGGTCGAACTTGGAAGTTCGAAATGTGATATGATCGAAAGCTCAGAACAGTGATTTTTTTTTCCCAGGGAAAAAAATCGCTGTTCTGAGATACAGACACACAGCACACGCACATCACAAACCATTTCTAATGTGGGGGGCTTTGCCCCCCACACCCCCTGATTTGGGGGGCTGTGTCCCCCACACCCCCCCTACTTAAATATACCAACTCCGAGATCACACCACAGTGGAGGAACTAATGAAGCCGCAGAAATGGCCCACCAACTTCTTTCCCTGGGAAAGAAGTCGATGTTCCGCGGCTTCGATATTTTCATCTTTCGATCTTCCAAGTTCGACCTTATGGAGGGCGATGTTTTGGACGTTCGATGTTCCGATATAGACCCGCATAACTCATGTGATGTTAAATGCATTTCCTCAACTTGTATTTACCGTTATGTGTAACTTACTCCTCTCTATAACACTTTCTTAGGGAATCGTTAATGTTGTGGCATATTGCAGCCATGAGAGTACTATTTACATTTCTAGACTGATTAGCAGCAGTGCTAAACTGCTGTGCATGCTGCCAGGCCATTGTGAGCAACAAAGAGCCTATCATCTTGGCCACAACACACACCAATACCTGGATCATGGTAAACTTCTCAGTGCCACATCAAAATACAAGCAGCTGAGGTAAATAGTGATGGTGCATGAGCAACCCCAGTAGTGGACATTAATTCATGCACATAGATGGGTAATGTTGATGTAATCAACAGCAGTAGGTACAGACACAGAGAAATGTGCAATGGAAAGGAAAGTGCAGCAGATGCTGAGGCTGGAGTAGAAGTTAATCTATAATAATAGAATCCATAAAGATGGGCAACATAACACTCCTAAAAGAATTGTCAGACAAAACAATCAGAAAAATAGAGAAAAGAAGGTGCTAGGACAATACAGCTGTTTTGAAGAGTATGAATTATATAATGGAGAAGTTGAATATATTAAGTAATGTGACATAACCTGCACCAGACCTGACAACACCAAAATGACAACAGTGGAACTGTATTATATTATGCTAAGGATTTTCCTTCATTTTTGCCATACAACATGGGATACTATTTCTCTGTGATTACTACTAGCCATAGGCTTTGCTTACTCTCAACTGTCATGCAATGTATGACCTCACAAAGATGACATTGAAGTATATGCATTTAGGTCCAAAAATGTCATTGTTCCATGGTACTCATCCTTCGATAAAACTATCACTGAGTACAGTGTCCTCTTCTGTATGTATCTTATCAGGCATGTGCAACAACTGAAGAGTCTGCAGAGATTACTTACAAAAAGAATACATGGTTTAGTCAACACATCCTATGTGGACCACCTCAAAGCTTATCCTTATATCCCTTAAGAGGCGATTTATGCCTGGCCTACAAAGCATCATCTGATCCAGATTTAATGGACCTGCTACACATTTACAACCCAAATAGCATCAAGAACATGTGATCTAGACACCTCAACCTCACCTGAAACATAATAAAACATGTTGGCGGGACAGTTATGTATCTAAGAAATTGCCCCTTCTCTGGAGCAGACTTCCCATTCATGTGAAGCAAAGTTCTTTCTCACACTTATACAAGTGCAACTTGTATCACTGGATGGGGAATTGTAAATTTAGCCCAATCCTAGCTCCTATGTCACTGTTAGAAAGAGGGAGACTGTAAATGCTTGACCACCCATAGCCAAGTTATATATGCCTTACACGAAACCTAATGGAGCCAAACTGGTTCACGCAATTTGGATAACATGGTTAAGTTTAAAAAGGCCCTTTATGGCTGTTAGTGTAGTATTCACTATGATCCTATAATGTGCTCTTTCTTGAAATGTGTGCAGTGTGCCTGTCTACTTTTTTACCATAGCATTGTTCAGAAGTGGGAATATAGGACACACTGAGATGAAAAGGTGAAACAAGCAGAGGGAATAACACAAGGTTAGCTGATAAGGAATAAACAGGTTGGAGGTGGGATGGAAGCCCATATCTTCTTAACAAAGTCAAGAAAATCCAGAATATATTGTTAGAAAATGCCAATCTCCCATGTATAATGAAAACATTCATGTTAGGATTGTTTACTATCATGGGACTTGAACCTTATGATAACACAAAAATATAAACACACAAAAATGGAATTAAATCCCTGCAATGTCACAGGTATGCTCTATATCAGAGTATTAGTGAGATATGTCATATAAGCACTAGCAGAAAAAGATGACTTGAAACACATTTCAAAGGAATGGATCTCCTGATAGCAGGATAACAAAAATACACCACACCAAGAGGGGTTGGGACCCTTTCCTTTTTTCAAGAATATATCTTGCAGAACTGTGCATAGCAAGGCATGCCGCAGAAGCATTCATATAAAAGATGATTGCAAAACATATTTCAGGGGATGGAACACATGATAGTGGGACAACAAAAATGCAAGTATCTGTGCTCAAGCCCCTGCCTTCTTTCAAGGATACTCCACAGATGATAGCATTAGTAAGTGATGCCACAGGAGAATGTATTACTGAAGATGTTTAAACACACACATTTTGGGGAAGTATTAGCACAGTACTGAAGCAAGAAAACTGAACAGCAGAAAACAATATGTACCAGCAGAGGGAAGGAAGAGATTAAAATCCATCATCCCCTTTATACATCACTAAATAAGTAGACTGATTATGAAAGCTCTTAAATACACGTGCCATGTAATTAGCACATGATCATGATTTTTCAACACAGCTCCACAGAGTTTGGTGACCGGCCACTGCTCTGCTGTATTCATCTGTGCAATCCAAAGACATCCACAACTTTCTGCTAACCATAACTACACGTTTTCTTGAATTTCATACCTTTAAACTGTATTTTTAATATATTGCTGATTCCCAGACTGTTATTGCTGATTTGTTGCACTTTGAAGTAGCATAGACTAGATTCAGACCTGCTGAATCTAGTTCTGTTTGCATAATTGAGCACTAACCCTGGATATGTTTTGTTCGAAAGAGCCCCTCTGCCCCCATGTGGAAGGAGAGTGCAGGGCCTCATCTGATTGAAGGCTGCTGGAGCAGGGCTCAGGTTTGAGAATTATAATTTGTTAAATTGTTTAAAAGAGTTTGGTCACTGTTGCTACATAAGCCCTGCATTTGCACAGGTTTGCTCTTGTTTTAACACAGCTCCAGAGAGTTTGGCGACCAGCCATTGCCTGCTGTATTCATTGGTGCAATCCAAGGCATCTGAGGCTTTCTGATAACCAATAAGTAAACATTTTCACTGTAGTTTGTACTTTTAAACTGTATTTTTAATATACTGCTGATTCCTGAACTGTTATTGCTAATTTATTGCACTTTGTAGTAGCAAAGACTAGATTCAGACCTGCTGAATCTAGTTTGGTTTGTATAATTGAGCACTAAACCAGGATATCGTTTGTTGGATAGAGGCCCCCTGCACCTTTGTGCCAGGAGAGTGCAGCTAGGACTCATCTGAGTGAAGGCTGCTCGAGCAGAGCTCATTTTTGAGCTTTATAATTGGTTAAATTGTGTAAAACGTTTGCTCACTGTTGCTACATATGGTCCACGTTTGCATGGGTTTGCTCTTGTTTTAACACAACTGCACAGAGTTTGACGACCAGCCTCTGCTCTGCTGTATTCATCTGTGCACACCACCACACAGCACGATGCACCACCACATTGGGGGGAGGGTGGAACCATTGGTGGTTATAGATGCACAGACTTCAGTAGATATATTTTCCCTTAGAAGTTGCCGTGATCCAGCTGAGAAGCCCTTAATTTGCTCTTAGCTGATTGTAGAACATCTCAGCTGCACTTTTGCCACTTGAATAGTCCCCAAACCACCCAATCTCCAATTGTTTCATACTATTTAGTGAGCCCTTATTAGTATACACCCCTATTTAGCATGAGATTTGTACAGACCCCATTTAGAGCACTCACATACCACACCCCTCCATTCCTCCACCCACTAGTAAAACGGAATTTTACATAGCATTATGGATGGTCAGTTTCCTTCCATTTCTTTTGCCAGCCTGATTGAACTGGGTATCTTGAGACAGCGTAGCAACTGCCTCATGCACACTGACAACCCTCTTCTCCTAAATCACCCAAGTACAATTTGTGAGAAATGCATCTACACTAAGAATCTGGATTCCTTGCTCTCTCATGCACAGAACAGTAATACTGAGCAGATTGTCAGCTCACATACTACACCTCCTACACAAACCATGAACTCAACATTTAAACCATTGTATGCATAGGTACTCAGCAGAAACATACCTAAACACCAGAGATCTCCCAAACATAAACATACTACACCTGATACTGTACCTACAGCACTCAATACACATAATAACGTAAGCACCAGTGTCTCATTAAATAACCCCCTAAGACAAAGTACATCTAAATTAATTTTTTTAGTCATAGCTAATTCCATTGTGAGATGTCCCACTCACCAGGCTGGACAAGGAGAAGGTTATGGTCAGCTGTCTCTTGGTTTCCAGGATCCATCAAATCCCACATGCACACAAGTCTCTCAAAAACAAGTACTACTATGACTCCATCATAGTTCATATTGGTGTGAATGACTTGAGAAGTACCTCACTGGGCTGTATAAAGAGAGACATGATTGAGCTTGCTGATTATGTCCCAGGCAGATTTCCCCCTAGCCCTGGGCAGCATTCTGCCTTCACCAAGGATGATACCACAATATAAACAAAAAATGATTGACTTCAGCAATTAGCTTAGTTTCTGGTGTCATTCTATGGGGGTCCAGTTCCTGTCAGCCTGTGATGACAAGGTTCATAGAGATGGTCTTTACCTGCCACCTCTAGGCTTTCAGGTACTGGCTAAGGCACTTGCCTCTCCCATAGTGCCTTTTTTATGCAAGCTCTCAAGAACAACATTTCTGATGTGAAAATATCCCTTTCAAATAAATTAAGGGTTATGCTGCTTAAAGCTAGGAGTTTAAATCAAAAACTGCTTTCTCTGGAAGCACTCCTCTCCTTGAAGGATGTTGACATCTGTGCAGTCACTGAAAATTGAATCAGGGCCACAGGGAGTACCCCAGCCTTGCAAGGCTGCAATGCATTCCACACTTTCAAACCAAAAATTGAAATGAGATTTTGAGAACCAAAGGAGGAGGAGTATTTATCTTCATCAAAGACAAATACACCTCTAGACTGGTTACACAGGAAAACTGTGGAGTTATTCCAAGTTCAACTAACAGTGGTAAGACCCCCCACCAAACCATCATTAGTTATAGGTCCCCCTCAATGATGGTTTGGTGGGGGGTCTTACCACCGTTAGTGGGTCATGGGTGATTTTAATTATCCTTCCATTGACTGGGAAACTTATTTGAGTTTCAACATGCTTGCCTAAAGGTTCCTGGACTTTGTTAACACAAATGTCCTGGAAAAAATAGTATGCAACCCCACAAGGTGCTTAAAGATTCTTGACCTGGTTCTCCCCAACATAGGTGACCATTGTACCACCATAAGTGTAGGACCCCCTCTGGTTAAATCTGATCACAAATCAGTCACATTTGAAGTAACCATAAAACCTGAACCCCTCTTAGGAGAAATCAGGCTAAAAAATTACAGCAAAGCTAATTATACCCTCCTAAGGGATGGCATAAACAACTTCCAAGCACCCGTTCCCACAGATGTAATTGACAACTGTACTAAGGTATACAATATGCTCTGTAGAAACACTTGCATAAATGTACAGACACAGCTGTACCTGATAGGATCAAACAAGATCCTCAACAAAAAAAACCCTGGTGGACATCTAGCATTAATAGGTTATACTACAAGAGGAAGAAGCTGCTGTCCAAGAATTAAAAAGAGAGGTCCCAGTACTGGGAGAACACTTTCCTCTGCTTGAACAAGCAAATAAGATAACTTGTAAAATTCTCTAAGGGCAACGTCAAAAAAAATTTAGCAGCTATAGCTAAAGAAACCATAAGGTATTCTTCAGCTATAGCCATAACCTAAAAGGTAGGACCCAGATGTGTGCTGAACTAGCTGTGGATGGCATCACACCACTGATCCTGCAAAAATAGCTAACCTGTTAGCTGAGAGATTTGGTGAAAATGTCACTCCCCCCCACCCTCGAAACGTACCACAAAACATTTCTTCAATATCATCTCACCTCACATCTCTAAAGAGCAAGTCATTAATGTTCTCTCCAAAGCCAAAAACACATCCTCTATGAGACTGGATGGCATCTCAGGATGTGTTTCAAATGGTCTAAAACATGAGTTAGCAACTCAATTACATATTCTATTCAACCACAGCCTGTGCACTTATTTTGTCCCAAATGAATGGAGAACAGCAACTGTCATCCCCCTTCATAAAGTGGGTACAGCAACAGACCCTGGGAACTATAGACCCATAAGCCTAATCAGACTTATCTGTAAGGCCATGGAACAAATCATCATGGACTTTATAACTAAGGATATACATGACCTCCAAACCCTTGACATAGCCCACAGACTCAGTGTGCCACTCAACCACAGTCAATAAGGCAAAACAACGCACCCAATACACTAGTCATTGGTGACTCTATAGTCAGGTACACTGATATCCCACTCACCAGGCTAAACAAGGAGAAGGTTACTGTCAGCTCCTTGTTGGGTGCCAGGATCCGCCACATAACCCATGAACTCAGGTCACTCCACAACAAGTACAAATATGACTCCGTCATTGTCCATGTTGGTGTGAATGACCTGAGATGTACCTCCCTGGACTACATGAAAAGAGACATGGAAGAGCTCTCTGATCTTGTAGCTAAGGCAGGTATGACCCTAGTCCTGAGTAGCATTCTGCCATTGCCCAGAATGACACCACAGTACAAGGACAAAATGATTGACTGCAACAATTGGCTAAGCTTCTGGTGTCATTCTAAGGGGATCCAGTATCTGTCTGCTTGGGATGACATGGTCGACAGACCACAATGCTTTGCCCCAGTCGGCCTGCACCTGTTCTCCTTGGGATTCCGGATACTGGCTAAGACTCTTGCTACCCCTATAGTGCCTTTTTTAGGCAAGGTTCAAATGACAAATTCACCACCGTAGTAGGAACAGGCAAGCAAAAACTGAGGGTAATGCTACTCCATGCAAGAAGTCTAAATCTCAAAATGCACTCACTCGAGGCACTGCCTAAAATGGAGAACATCGATATCTGTGCAGTGACTGAGACCTGGTTCAAGGCTCCAGAGGGCACTCCTGCACTACCAGGCTATAACTCATACCATACTTTTCAGCCATGTAACCTGGACCAAAACACCAAAGGCAGAGGTGTGTCCATATTCATTAAGGATATCCACACCTCCAGGCTAGTTGCTCAGCATAATGCATCCGAGGTTATCCAAGTGCAACTAACTCTGGGCAAAACTGCAATCCAAATTGTAGCTTGCTACAGATCCCCCACCATGCCCCAGGATTCCCACTCCTCTTTTCTTGATGTACTGGAAAATATTAGGGTTCAACCAAACACCCTAATAATGGGTGACTTCAACTACCCCACCATTAACTGGGAAAACTACTCATGTACCAACTCCTTAGCTCAAAGCTTTCTGGAATTCATAAACTCCAATGCCCTGGATCAACTTATCCACACCCCTACCAGGGGCAACAATTTCCTAAACCTTGTCATTACCAACATGAGTGACCAGTGTTCTACACCTGAAGTCAACTCCTCGTTGGTCCGATCTGACCATAATCTAATCACCCTTGATATCCACATCCCGCCCCACCCCCATTAAGGAAACCATGGTAAAAAATTTCTCCAAAGCCAACTTCATGCTTCTTAAGACAGAAGTGGTGAACTTCATGACACCCATGCAGATGGACAATACAGTTATGACTGCTGAATCCTACACAAATGCACGCTATAAGCACTTACATGAGTGCATGGATCATGCTATCCCAAACAGAACCAAGATGCTATCCTCCAAAAAAAGGAAGCCAATCTGATGGTCCCCTGACATAAACAAACTGTACAACAGAAGGAAGGAACTGTTGCAAAAGAGAGTAAAATCCCATGAGTGGAGGAGCTCTCTGGTCAGCCTCAGTAAGAAGCTGAGATCCCTTATAAGATCCTCCAAAGCTAGCTATGAAAACAAAATCACCACTAATTCTAAGGACAACCACAAAGCATTCTATAGCTATGTCAGGAATCCCGATGGCAACACCCAGATCTGCTCTGAGTTACAGCACAACGGCATGAAAATTACAGAACCAACTGATATTGCCAACATCCTGGCAGATAGGTTCAGTGCTAACTTTACCCCCCCCACCCCCTAAAGGGCCCATATCTATACAGGAAGAATGCAGAGACCCTGTAATCCCAACTATGCAGGTAAAAGCTGATCTCTCTAAAGCCAAAAACACAGCATCCATGGGACTGGGCAGCTTCCCAGGCTGCATTTTACATGACCTTCAGAACGAACTGGCTCCCCACTTAAGCACCATGTTCAATAATAGCCTCACATCAGACATTGTGCCCACTGAATGGTGCACAGCAACAGTTATCCCACTCCACAAAGGGGGAGCCACCACTGATCCCGGAAACTATCGACCTATTAGCCTGACGAGCCTGGTCTGCAAGGCCATGGAACGTATCATCATGGAACTCATTAACAAAGACATTGGTAACCTCCAAACTCTGGATCCCACCCAGTTCAGGTTTGTGAAAGGCAGATTATGCCTCTTGAACCTGATCGACTTCTTTGAGGCAGTCACCAAAGCCATAGATGAGGGTAAGGTGGTTCACACAGCCTATCTTGACCTCGCCAAGGCTTTCAACACCATCCTTCATTCTGGAATTATAGCTAAACTCACTAAACTAGATATAAATCCCTATGTCACAAGATGGGTTGCCAACTAGCTCACTGACAGAAGTCACACTGTAAAAGTTGCAGACTCCAAATCTGACCTCAAAGCAGTGACAAGTGGAGAACCACAGGGTTCCGTCCTGGAACCCCTCCTGTTTGTTATCTACTTCTATGAAGTAAAGTCTAACACAGAAGGCCTCTGGCTAATGAAGTTCCCAGATGACTGCAAACTAGGAGCCATAGTCAAGTCCCCAAATGATGTGGACATCCTACAGAAGGGCCTCGCTGAGACAGATGACTGGTGTTAGAGCCATTGCCTCAAGCTCAATGCCAAAAAGTGCAGTGTCATCCCCTTTGGTAAAAACTCTGTACCCATGAACTACCACATAGGCAGCAATCTACTTAACACCAAATGTGTGATAAGAGACATTGGGACCCAGGTGGACAGTAGTCTCTCCTTTGATAGTCACATCGCCACAGTAGTCAGGAAGTCCTTCTTCGTGGCACACCTCATCATAAACGGGTTCTCATCCAGGAAAAAAGAGGTCATTGTTCCTCTCTACTCAACACTCATTAGACCCATTATAGAGTAGAACTCCCCTTTTGGAATGTACCTCACAAGACATCTACAGCAGCTGGAAAGGCCACAGAAGTATCTCACAAAGAGGATTACTGCCCTCAAACAAATGCCCTACACTGACCGTCTCAAAAAACTCCAGCTTTATTCCATAGCATATTACCTACTCAGAGGTGATCTCTGCCTAACATATAAAGCTATGTCAAAGCCAGAGCTGTTGGACATGCTACACCTAAAGAAATCCCAATCCCTCCAAGCTACATGCTCTAGGGAGCTAAACCTTGTCACCACAATAAACAGGACATGCTGGAGGGATAGATTCCTGTCCCAGAGACTTCCCATACTCTGGAACAGGCTACCCATCTATGTCAAGCAAAGTTCTTCATTAGCACTCTTCAAGAAAATTCTTGATGAGTGGATGGGAAATAGGAAATACACCCCTGGGATCACTTCTGTGTCTCTGCTCGACAGGGGCACAGGAAAATAACTTTCTTGGGTGGCAAAAGCCAGGGAACCTTGTTGGCTAGGCTTACATAGGCCCTTGGGCCGATAGCCTAGTACCTACCTATGAACCTAAAAACCCAGTTTGTTTTTGTCAAGGGCAGGTCCTGCTTGTTAAACTAGGTGGACATCTTTGAAAACATCACCAGAGCAATAGACAAAGGCAAATCTGTGCATACAGCTTATGTGGATTTAGCCAAGGTATTTGACACAATCCCACATTTGGGCATCATTGATAAACTCACCCAGTTGAATATCAGCCCTTATGTCATCAGGTGGGTTACTTACTGGCTCACAGACATATCACACACAGTCAGAGTTGGAGACTATACCTCAACCAACAGACCTATCCCCAGTGGGGTTCCACAGGGGTCAGTGCTGGGACCCCTATTGTTTGGAATATACTTCTCAGAAGTTCAGGCCAAAACAGAGGTGCTGTGGCTGACTACATTTGCTGATGACTGCAAATTAGGTGTACACACTGAATCCCCAAAAGATGTCAATATACTTTAAGAGGGACTTACACAGACCAATGATTGGGGCCAAAGCCATGAACTCAAAATCAATGCTTAAAATGCATTACCAACCCCTTCAGTAAAAACAATTTCTCTGCTGACTATCACATAAATAATAGTACCTTAATCACCAACTAAGTAGTGAGAGACTTTGGAACTCAAGTTGACTATGGCCTTATTATTGACCATCATGTGTCTGCTGATGTAAAGAAGGTATTCCATGTTGCACACCTCATTAGCAAAGCATTGCTTCTAGAGTGAAAGAGGTTATAACTCCTATGTACTGGTCCGTCGTCAGGCCAATAATCAAGTGCATGACTCCCTTTGGTATGTACCTTACAAGTCACCTGCAGCAAGTTGAGAGATCTCAGAGATTTCTAACTAAGAAAATGCAGTGTCTCCAGCACATGTCATGCATTGACAGACTGAAATCACTGTCACTGTACTCAGTAGCATACAGACTACTTAGAGGAGAATTGTGTTTGGCCTACAGAACAATCTTCGATGAAAACCTAATGGAAATGCTGTACATCCGCAAGTCAAATGGAACACGAGTCACCCGCTACAGGGACCTTAACCTGTCTTGTGATAGGTCCTGTTGGAGAGACAGGTATGCCTCTCCGAGGTTGCTACTTCTCTTGAATAGGCTACTGATCCTCATCAAACAGAGGCCCTGTATGACTCTGTTTAAGTGTAGTCTGGATGACTGAATGGGAAATCATAAATATCTGCCAGGGATTTCACCTATGGCACTCCTAGATATGGGCAGTTGTTGCTAATTAAGACCTCAAGTTTAGGCAACATCTTTCCTCTAGTATTATACTGGGTACATACGGCTAGACTTGTAAAGACCTTTGGGTCACTAGCCTTGTAACCTATGTCAGCATATTACAAGACAGGTCATTATTAATTTGAACTTCTGCAAGCCTGAACTAATACTATCTGTTCTGCTTCCTTACCCACTAAAGACAGAACAGAAGTTAAAGTAAAGAGGACAGATAACACAGATTTCAAGGAAAATTGATAACGTTATGAAAGACTAAACACTAGCCATTATTAAACTGCAAACAGCATGAAAATGCACCTCCTACTGCATTGATACATATCAATATTAAGGTGTATTATACCCATACATATACTATACTTACTGTCATTATTTATAAGTGCTATATGTACTTATTAGGGCAGCACAGTGGCTCAGCAGATAGGGTTGTCACCTCTTAGTAAGAGGTTCTCTGGTTTGATTTTCTGCTGGAGTGCCTTCTGGGTGAAGTCTGCGTGTCCTCCGTGTGTTTGTGTGGGTTTCCTTCAGGTGCTGTGGTTTCCTCCCACATTCCAAAGACATGCAGTAGGTGGACTGGAAACTCTAAACTGGCCATAGATGCATATGTGCATGTGAGTGTGTGGTATAGAAGAACAGCCATGGCAGAGCTGGCCGCCTGCCAATGTGAACCTTGGCTCTAGATGAATGACAGTGTTAAAGTGACACCTGGACCCAATGTGTAAACATTGGAAAAAGGGCTCTTGGATGGATGGATGTGTACTATCTTCAAGGTATAAATTGGTTGTCAGACTTCCACAATCTAGGCCTCAATGCTGCCTGCTTAACTCATAATCTCATGACCTCAGTAATAGCTAATGATGCCACAGACAAAATTACATAGCAGTTGTCACAAAGCTGACATTTGAACATGTGATTTCAACAGTGTGTGACAATGAAAATGAACAGCACTAAACAGATTACAGCACTCAAGGGGAAAAAAAAAACATCTGCTCTCACATCCAAGTAGTAGACCTTAGGGCATATTTGTTCACAAAGCGCTTATTGCATGATATACATTGCTTTATACACTGGCACAATGTACACTTCATTGGATTCAAACCTCTACCTGCATAATCCACATTCTCTAATGATGCCACATAAAAAAAGTTATTTAGCAGTTCACAGAAAGTACGCATTTCAATGAATGCTACCAACAGTGTGTGAAAATGAGCGGTGTTAAAGAGATTACACCTCTCAGGGGATCAAAAACCTCTACCTGCAAATTCAAGTAGTATGCCTTAAATGATATTTGTTCACAAAGTCATTACTACATGATATGCATTGCTTTTCACACTAAAACAACAGCAACTCATTGGACTCCAAAGCCTATCTGCTTGACTCACATTCACTTAACCTCAGCACTAGCTACTGACCCCACAGAAGAAACTGTATGGCACATATTTGGATGAATGTTACCAGTGGAGTGTAAGAATTAAAATGATGAGCGTTAAACAGATTATGGCATTCAGGGGAGGAATACCATCCAGTTGTCAAACTGTCACATCCAAGTTTTATACCTTAGGTCATATTTCTTCAGTAAATCACCGTTGCACAATATACATTGCTTTTCACACTGATGCAACATGCACCTCACTGGGTTTGAAATCTTGCCTAACTCACACTCTCTTGACCTGTGTACTAGCTACTAACACCCCAGAAGCAGTAATACAACAACTGCCAGACAGCACATATTTGAATGGAGGTTGCCAATGTATGCTTATATCATTATTACTTTCTGTCACACCTTAGGGATAAGCTCATGCAACGGTCACCAAAACATTAGAGCTGTGGAAGGAATTTTCTTTCTTTTTGCCATAAGATGAGAATGGTCATTTATCATTTTCTAAGTATGGCTAGTGGAGTTACTCTCTGCCAACTACTGTCGCTCAATATTTGAAAGAGCATTTTTGGGTATGTGTGACGTGATAAATATAGTATCTATGTTTTTAATCCTGATGCAAGGTACACATTACTAGAATATAAGCCATACTTGTCTACGTTATGTGCAGTTCAATTCAGTATACAGAGAAGCTGCAGAAGGACTTATACAGGATGTGTCTGACAACTCACAGTTGAAGGAGATGTTCAAAACAGGTATCAAAAAGGCGACAAATAGAGAATGAGCAGGATGGAGGTGGTTGACAGGGAATGATAAATTTCAATGGATTGTAACTCATGCCTTTCATAGTTATATTCTCCATAACAGTGCATTATTCAGGGCCGCAAATAACGCTATCTGTATGGGATCATAAGTAAGATATATCAAGTAAATGTATAACGTTCACAGACAGATATCAAGAAGAAAAATACGGAAAATATGTTAACCCTAGTATTCAGGAGAATGGAAGACTGGTACATGCCGAAAAGGAAAAATTTAAAACAACATCCCACCTTCAATGGTTTAGAACACTTCTCTGAGAGCATGGGGATGGACTTTACACATCATTAGTATACTAAGGAATGGTAAAAGTTGAAGAAAAGTAATCATCTTACCTTACTGTTATTTATATCAGATTTGTTTACTAACATGCATCAACACTTAGCTCAGGTGTGTGATCAATGATTAAGTCTTTGCCCATGCACAAGAATTTTCCTCGGTTTTGCCATGGGAAAAATATAATTTCCCTCAAATCATTAATAACCAGCGATGTTGCTTTATGTCAGCCATCATGCAATGCATGAATACAAACTAGGTATATCAGTTTATAAACCATTCAGGCCATATGCATATAGTTATGTTGATCTGTTGTTGACTGTATTAACATTTGACATAAGGTACAGGGTTTGATTCTCACTTTTGGAAAGCATGGCTGGTTTAAAAAAGCCCTCTGTGGTCATTAGCCTAGTAATCACATGTGAACCTATGAACCTATGTTAGGAAAGAGATGAAATGGAGAAGCAAGCAGAAGGTAGAACATAAGGAGAGCAAATAAGGAATGATCAGATAGTGATGGACAGGTTGACAGATGAGATCAGACAGGACTCCCCATGGACTACAATGTTTGCAGATGACATTGTGATCTGTATTGAGAGTAGGGAACAGGTGGAGGAGACCCTGGAGAGGTGGAGATACACTCTAGAGAGAAGAGGAATGAAGGTCAGCAGGACTAAGACAGACTATATGTATGTGAATGAGAGGGAGGATAGAGGAATGGTGAAGATGCAGGGAGTAGAGGTGGCGAAGGTGGATGAGTTTAAGTACTTGGGATCAACAGTTCACAGTAATGGTGAATGTGGAAGAGAGGTGAAGAAAAGAGTACAGGCAGGATAGAGTGGGTGGAGAAGAGTGTCAGGAGTGATTTGTGACAGAAGAGTACCAGTAAGAGTGAAAGGGAAGGTCTACAAGAGGGTAGTTAGACCAGCTATGTTATATGGGTTGGAGACAGTGGCATTGACAAAAAAGGCAGGAGTCAGAGCTTGACGTGGCAGAGTTGAAGATGTTAAGATTTGCACTGGGTGTGACAAGGATGAACAGGATTAGGAATACGTATATTAGAGGGTCAGCCCAGGTTGGAAGGTTTGGAGACAAAGCCAGAGAGGCAAGATTATGTTGATTTGGACATGTGCTGAGGAGGGATGCAGAGTATATTGGAAAAAAGATGCTAAGGATGAAGCTGCCAGGTTACAGGAAAAAAGGGAGGCCTAAGATAAGGTTTATGGATGTGGTGAGAGAGGTCATGCAGGTGGTTGGTGTGACAGAGCAAGATGCAAAGGACAGGAAGAAATGGAAACAGTTGATCTGCTGTGGCGACCCCTAACGGGAGCAGCCGAAAGAAGAAGAAGAAGAAGTTAGAGGTAGATTACAGCCATATCTCTCAACTTTTTTTTCTAAATAATCTTGTTATATTAATTATTTTAGAATTGTTTTGTAAATTAAACTATGAAACATGTCAAAATAACACACTATCTAGAAGGACTGATTTAAGCAGATCATTTTAGGAGAAATTACAGTGGAATTTTTAACCAGATTGTTTAATGAAATTTTGGAAAGTCAGAGGATGCTTGAAGAGTGGAGAAAAAGTGTTTTGGTACCTGTCTTTAAGAATAAGGGTGATGTGCAGAGCTGCAGTAACTACAGAGAGATAAAATTGATCAGTCACAGCTTGAAGTTATGGGAAAGAGTAATGGAAGCTAGGTTAAGAAGGGAGGTGATGATTAGTGATCAGCAGTATGGTTTCATGCCAGGAAAGAGCACTACAGATGCAATATTTGCTCTGAGAGTGTTGTTGGAGAAATACAGAGAAGATCAGAAGGAGTTGCATTGTGTCTTTGTGGACTTAGAGAAAGCATATGACAGGGTGCCTAGAGAGGAGTTGTGGTATTGTATGAGGAAGTCGGGAGTGGCAGAGAACTATGTAAGAGTGGTACAGGATATGTACGAGGGTAGAGTGACATTGGTGAGGACTGCGGTGGGAGTAACAGATACGTTTAAGGTGGAGGTGGGATTACATCAAGGATCAGCTCTGAGCCCTTTCTTATTTGCAGTGGTGATGGACAGGTTGACAGATGAGGTCAGACAGGAGGCCCCATGGGCTATGATGTTTGCAGATGACATTGTGATATGTAGTGAGAGTAGGGACCAGGTTGAGGAGACCCTGGAGAGGTGGAGATATGCCTTAGAGAGGAGAGGAATGACAGTCAGCAGGGCTAAAACAGAATATATGTGTCTAAATGAGAGGGAGGGTAGAGGAATGGTGAGGATGCAGGGAGTAGAGGTGGTGAAGGTGGATGAGTTTAAGTACTTGGAATCAACAGTTCAGAGTAATGGTGAGTGTGGAAGAGAGGTAAAGAAGAGAGTACAGGCAGGGTGGAATGGGTGTAGAAGAGTGTCAGGAGTGATTTGTGACAGACGGGAACCAGTAAGAGTGAAAGGGAAGGTCTACAAGGAGGTAGTGAGACCAGCTATGTTATATGGGTTGGAGACAGTAGCACTGATGAAAAGGCAGGAGTCAGAACTGGATGTGGCAGAGTTAAATATGTTAAGATTTGCACTGGGTGTGACTAGGATGGACAGGGTTAGGAATCAGTATATTAGAGGGTCACCTCAGGTTGGACAGTTTGGAGACAAAGCAAGAGAGGCAAGATTGCATTGGTTTGTAATGTGCTGAGGAGGGATGCTGTGTATATTGGGAAAAGGATGCTAAGGATGGAGCTGCCAGGTAAGAGGAAAAGAGGAAGGCCTAAGATAAGGCTTATGGATGTGGTGAGAGAGGACATGCAGGCAGCTGGTGTGAAAGTGCATGATGCAGAGGACAGGAAGAAATGGAAACAGATGATCTGCTGTGGCGACCCCTAACGGGAACAGCCGAAAGAAGATGATGACTCGCAAATGTTTGAAGTTGATAGTTATGTGTGAGGCATTGTTTTGTGGTAGCACTGGTGCCTATTTTTCTTTGAGATGGAAAGTTGGTTAAGGATGTCAGTGATGTTATAGGTGGGCAAGAGTGTGAGGATAGGTAGCAGAGAAAGGTAGATGTGACAAACAGTGTAATGGGTAACACAATGAAGGAAGGGCAACACAATGGTGAAGGAGATACAGAAAAAGAGAGCAGACAATGGTCAAGGTTGTGTTGTATAACATGATGGGGTAGTTATAAACAAAAAGGGAGAACACTCAGATTGGGGAAAGGATGGGGTATTCAGAGATGCATTCTTGGCCAACTTTGACACATTGGGCAACTATTACAGACAATGGGAGCTATCCTCACTGAGTCCTGCCTCAGTAACTACACTGGGCATTGACTTGAGTTCTTGGAGCATGGTCTCAATATAGTCGATATGGATATTGAACTTCCTGTCCAGTAGCTCCCGATAAGCTCTGCCAGGACCTGATGGGTAACAAAATTGCGCCTCCACTGGCAGTGCCCCTGATGGGTACCAATGCAACATCCTATAGGGCACAGGTACCTGATGCAGGTGGTGTAGGTACATAAGAGTAGTTGGGGCAACTTTGAAGGTTGAGATCCAGATGTGCTGGATGTTTCTGGCACTGGTGCTGGTGGTGACACTGATGCTGCTGCTGCTGCCAGCTGTGGAGGGATGGCAGGCCATGCTTGAGTGGTGGTCCGGATATCTAATATTAAAAGAAATTGAGAAGAAGTTCAATAAAAATAAGAGAGAAAGTATATGGACAAAGATGATGGGGGAAGAGACATGCAAAAATAATGAAACTGCATTCTTAATTATTTTTCCTACTCATAAAATTCAGTGAATGGCATTAATATTTTCATCATTTGACCTACAAACGTAGTTTAAAAATGTAACTATTTTACTTACAATTATATTTTTTAACTAATATGATAATTAAAATTAGCCCATTGAAACAGAAATTTCTTTATTATTGTGGTGGTGATTGAAACTACAACCATGTAACAGTTTCAGTGCACATTGACTTAAGATACCAAAGTACTTACACACTTTACTTAAATCCGCCAAACCTGAATGACAAGATATCTATAATTCTCTCATCACACTCTACACTCCTTACCTCATTTTCTCCCTCTCCTCAGTGTTATTACTACTAAAAAAATACACGGTACCAATTTTATTTTTCTCGCAGTGATCTTTACAGAAATGCTTGTGCATTTTTCTTTTTGAGCCTGTATCTATTAGAAAACTATATTGAATACTTCTTTGTATAGACTAACTAGTTGATGTGTATTCTGCATCTTATTATAGGTATAGTATTGTAGTATCTAATTATTGCCTTTTGCTTGTATTTCTGTGGAGTTTTTCTCCCTAGGCCTCTGCTGAAATTGGGCTTCTGGCCCAGTCGGACTTTCCCGGTAAAGAAATGTACATAAATAAATAAATAAATAAAATAACTCTGCTGAGGAAATGGGTGCATGTTACTGCTAGTGCCATCACTGGTTTTGTGTGCTCTCTAAGTAAGTATCCTTGCTTCTTCTCAATACTCCTCATGTTTTATGTTACGTTTATACAGTATTTAAGACATTAATAGCAGTTTGCATCAGTTGTAGAATTGTACTGAAATAAAGGGTTATGACATTTAGCTGTGTAAAATGTCCGCTCATGATTGGCAGTGGAGTTTTACGGGGTTGAGTTGCCAGCCCGGTGCCCAACCTTCCACAGAAGGCACACACACGCCCACACCTAGGGCCAATTTAGAGTGTCCAGTCCACCTGCAGCATGTCTTTGGGAGGAAACTAGCGCACCCGGAGGAAACCCACGCGACCACAGGGAGGACATGCAGACTCTGCACAGAAGGCATCCTAGCTGAGGATCGAACTGGAGAACCTCTTGCTGTGAGGCGGCAATGCTAACCACTGCACCACCATGGCACCCTGTTACGTTTATACAGTATTTAAGACATTAATAGCAGTTTGCATCAGTTGTAGAATTGTACTGAAATAAAGGGTTATGACATTTAGCTGTCTAAAATGACCTATTTCAACTGTTATCTTGTTGAAAATTAGGCCTTTCTCTGAAACGCTTACATTATTATCGTAGTAGCACTAAAATGATTATCCTGTAGTCTAAGTACCACTGTAGGCTAGGACTTACAATTTTTTATGGTTCAGGTACTTTAAACGGGTTGTCAGCTCACCTCCCACAGCTCCTACTCATGACACAGGGCATACACATAGACCAACATATGCAGATGTATCCACAAAAAATCTACCTAAATACCATATACCTCCAAAATACATACATACTAAATCAACCATAACACCCAAAACACACAATATACATAATGACACAAGCATAAGTGTCTCACCATCAGAGCACATAAGGCAATGCACATCTACCCCAAATATTTTAGTCATAGCGGACTCTATAGTGAGACACACAGATGTCCCCCTCCCATGCTGAACAAGAAGAAAGTCACAGTTGGCTGTCTTTCTGGTGCCAGGATTCTGCAGATCAGGCAGGCACTGAAATCTCTCAACAACAAGTACTGTTAGGATTCAGTCATAGTACATGTTGGTGTGAACGACTTGAGATGTACCTCCCTGGATTACATTATGAGAGACATGATTGAGCTTTCTGATGTGTCACAGGCAGGTACGTCCATAGCTTTGAGCAGCATATTACCCTCGCCTAGGATGATACCACATTATAAAGAGAAAATCATTGACTTCAATAATTGGCTTAATTTCTGGTGTCATTCTAAGGGGATCCAGTTTCTGTCAGGCTGGGATGACATGATCGATAGACCTTGATGTTTTGCCAGAGATGGTCTTCATCTGTCACCTCTGGGATTTCGGCTACTGGAAAAGGTGCTTGCCACCCCCATAGTGCTGTTTTTAGGCAACGTCACAAGAACAAAATTCCCGACATAAAAATGTCATCAAAAAACAACCTCAAGGTTATGCTGCTAAATGCTAGGAGTCTTAGCATGAAACTGTATTCACTGGAAGCAGTTCTCACCTTGGAAGACGCTGACATCTGTGCAGTCACAGAGACTTGGTTCAAGGTTGTGGAGAGCACCCCAGCCATGCCAGGTTACACCTCCTACCACACATTCAGACCACAAACTCACTTGCCCAAAGGTTCATAACTGCATTCACGTGGCCATACCTGATAGGACCAAAACAAGCTCTTTAAGGAAGAGCAAACCTGCCTTGTGGACAACTGCCATTAGCAGGCTTTAAAATAAGAGGAAACAATTGTTATCTAAAAGTAAGAGGGAGCATGTCCTACACTGGAAATACTCCCTCCTCAGCTTAAACAAGAAAATAAGACTTCTTGTGAAGTCCTCCAAAGCAAACTATAATCCAAATTAGTGTTCTCAACTAAGGACAACCATAATGTGCTCTTTAGTTACATCTGTACCCTAAAAGGTAAGACTCAGATTTGTGCTGAACTGGTAGTTTCTGTTACCACATAAACTGAGCCTGTGGACATAGCAAACCAATTAGGCGACAGGTTCTGTGAAAACTTCATTTCCCCTGTCTCCACTACACATACCCCATAACATTCCTTCCACCTGTTCCCTACATTGTATTTATAGAGAGCAGATCAAAAATGCCCTCTCTAAGGCCAAAAACACAACATCTATGGGACCTGATAACATCCCAGAATGCATCCTACATGGGCTCCAACAAGAACTAGTAATACCATTGGGTACTCTTTTCAGTCATAGTCTAAGCACCAGCTTCATCCCAGCTGAATGGAAAATGGCCAGCATTATACCCCTGCACAAATGTGGTGCTTCAACCAGCCTCAGGAACTATAGACCTATAAGCCTAACTAGCCTTTTCTGCAAGGCCATGGAATGAATCATCATGGACCTTATCAACAAAGATATAGGTAATCCAAAACACTTGACCCTACTCAGTTTGGATTTGTCAAAGGGAGATCATGCCTGTTAAACCTTGTGGACTTCTTTGAGACAGTTACCAGAGCCCTCAATGATGGGAAAACTGTGCATACAGCCTACTTGACCTTGGCTAAGGCTTTTGACACTATTCTCCCCTCAGGCATTATTGACAAACTCACCCATCAAGGTATCAACCCTTATATCATTAGGTGCATTGATAAATGGCTCACTAATAGAACCCATACAGTCAAAATAGGTAAATCCACCTCCACAGCAGACCCATAACCAGTGATGATCCACAGGGATCAGTCCAGGGACCTCTACTGTTCAGAATCTATTTCTCCAGTCTGAAGTACAAACAACTAAAGGTCTGTGGCTGACAAAGTGTGCTAACGACTGCAAACTAGGAGCAGTCATAGAATCCCCAAATGATGTCAACATCCTACAAGTGGGTCTTACACAAACAAATGATTGGTGCCAAAGTCATGTCCTTAAACTCAATGCAAAAAAATACATTATCATCCCTTTCTGTAAGAGCAATGTTCCAGCTAACTACCACATCGATAGAACCACCCTAAGCATACAATCAGTGGTGAGGGACCTGGGCACATCCTGTACTTTGACAGCAACCTTTCCTTTGAGTTCCACATCTTAGGTTCATAGGTTCATAGGTAGGTACTAGGCTATCTGCCCGAAGGCATTTATAAGCCTAGCCAGAATGTGTTGGCTTTTGCCGCCCCCTTAGATTAGTTCCCTGTGCCTGTGTCAAGCAGAGCCATTGCAGCGATCCCTGGGGTAAACTTTCTGTTTCCCATCGACTCGTCAAGGTTTTTCTTGAAGAGGGTTAGCGAGGAGCTCTGCCTAATGTAGATTGGAATCTTGTTCCAGAGCATAGGAAGTCTCTGGGACAGGAATCTATCCCTCCAGCATGTCCTATTTATTGTTGTGGTGATGTTTAGATCCCTGGAGTGTGTGGCTCAAGGGGATATGGTTTTCTTTAGGTGGAGCATGTCCATCAATTCTGGGTTGGACATGGCCTTGTATGTCAGGCAGAGATCACCTCTGAGTAGGTGGTATGCAACCGAGTACAGCTGGAGTTTCTTCAGTCGAGCTGCATAGGGCATCTGCTTGAAGCCAGTTATCCTCTTGGTGAGGAACTTCTGTGGTATTTCCAGTTGTTGTAGGTGTCTTGTAAGGTACATCCCAAATGGGGCATTTTACTCTATGATGGGTCTGATGAGTGATGCTTAGAGGGGCCCAGTGACCTCTTTTGATCTGGATGCAAACCCTTTTGTGATTAGGTGGGACACATAGAAGGATTTTCTAACCACTTTAGCAATGTGATTATCAAAAGAAAGGTTGCTAGCTACTTGGGTCCCCAGATCCCTTATTACATCTTCTGTATTTAGGGGGCTACCACCTATGTGGTAGTTTGTGGGTACTTTGTTTTTTTCCAAAGGGGATGACTATGCCCTTTTTGGCATTTAGCTTGAGGCCTTGGTTTTGGCACCAGGTTTCTGTTTCAGTGAGACCCTTTTGGAGGATGTCTGTGTCAGCTGGAGAGTCAATTATAGCCCCTAGTTTGCAGTCGTCTGTGAACTTGGTCAGCCATAGTCCTCCTGTGCTTGCCTGTACCTCTGAGAAGTATATGCCAAACAGAAGGGGTCCTAGGACTGAGCCCTGGGGAATGCCACTTGTAACCAGTTTAGAGTCAGACCTAGCTCCCGCAACTCTTACCATGTGTGTTCTGTCTATGAACCAGTTGGCAGCTCATCTTGTGACATAGGGTTTATGTTCAGGCTGTTGAGCTTGTCTATAATACCTGAGTGGGGAATGGTGTCGAAGGCCTTTGCAAGGTCTAGGTAGGTTGTGTGGACCACCTTTCCCTCATCTATAGCCTTGGCAACTGTCTCAAATAAGTCCACCAGGTTTAGGAGGCATGATCTGCCCTTAACAAAGCCGAACTGGGTAGGGTCCAGTGTTTGGAGGTTTCCAATGTCTCTGTTAATGAAATCCATGATGATGCTCTCCATAGCTTTGCAGACCAAGCTAGTCAGGCTTATAGGGTGATAATTCCCTTGGTCCATTGTGGCTTCACATTTGTGGAGTGGAATAACTGTTGCTGTGCGCCACTCTGTGGGCATGTAGCCTGTGGAGAGGCTGAGTTTAAACAGTGTGTTTAGGTGAAGGGTTAGTTCATCTTTGAGCTCATGTAGGACGCAGCCTGGGACACTGTCTGGTCCCATTGATGCTGTGTTGTTAGCTTTGGAGAAGGCTGTTTTAACCTGAGTGTCTGTGATTTCAGGGGCACTACATTCTTCTGGTATAGTTATGGACCCTTTTGGGGGTGAGAGGGGGGTGAAGTTTGCACTGAATCTGTTTGCCAGGATGTTGGCTATATCGGTTGGTTCAGTGTATTTTGTGCCATTCTGCACTAACTCTGAGCAGATCTGAGAATTGCCACTTAGATTCTTGACATAGCCAAAGAATGCCTTGTGGTTATCTTTGGAGTCCATGGCAATTTTTCTTTTGAAGCTAGCCTTGGATGATTTTATGAGGGAATGTAGTTTCTTGCTGATACTGATCAGGGATGTCTTCCGTTCTTGGAATTTTACTCTTTTCTGTACTAGTTTCCTCCTTCTATTGTATAGCTTGTTTATGGCAGGGGTCCATCAGACTGGTTTCCTTTTCTTGGAGGAGTGAGTCTTGGTTTTGTTTGGGATAGCATGATCCATGCATTCTTGTAGGTGCCCATAGAGTGCATCAGTAAAGAATTTTGCAGCTTGGACAGCATTATCCTTTATCATGGGGGCTTTGAAACTTCCCACCTCAGTCTTAAGTAACGTGAAGTTTGCTTTTGAAAACTTTTTCATGGTGGTTTCTTTGACCGGGGTTGATGGCAGAATGTGGATATCCAGAGTTATTTGTTTATGGTCAGATCTAACCAGCGAGAGGTTGACCTCTTGTGTGGAACACTGGTCACCCATGTTGGTGATGACCAGGTGCAATATGTTGTCACCTCTGGTGGGGGTGTTGACCAGTTGATCCAGGGCATTTAAGTTTATAAATTCTAGGAAATGCTGGGCAAGGAAGTTCGTACTTGAGTAATTCTCCCAGTTAATGTTTGGGTAATTGAAATCACCCAATATCAGGGTGTTTGGTAGGACCTTTATGTTTCCCAGTGTTTCCAGGAATGCGGAGTGGGGGTCCTGAGACATGGTGGGGGATCTGTAGCAAGCTATAATTTGAATAGCAGTTTTGCCCATTTTTAGTTGCACGCGGATGATCTCTGAAGCATCGTGCTGTGGCATTAACCTGGAAGTGTGGGTATCCTTGATGAATATGGATACTCCCCGGCCTTTTGTATTTCAGTCTGGGTTTTGTGTCCGAAATGTATGGTATGAGTTGTAGCCTGGTAGTGCTGGGGTGCTCTCTGGAGCCTTAATCCAGGTTTCTGTTACTGCACATATATCGATTTTCTCCATACTGAGGAGTGCCTCGAGTGCATGCATTTTGAGGTTTTAGACCTCTGGCATTGAGCAGCATTACCCTCAGTTTTTTGTTACTTGTGCTATTAAAGGCAGTGGGTTTGTCTTTTGAGCCTTGCCTAAAAAAGGCACTATGGGGGTGACAAGAGCCTTGGCCAGTATTCGAAAGCCTAAGGGTGACAGGTGCAAGCCGTCATTAGCGAAGCAGCGTGGCTTGTCGAGCATGTCATCCCAGGCTGACAGACACTGCCCTTTGAATGGCACCAGAAGCTTAGCCAATTGTTGAAATTGATAATTGTTTCTCTATACCATGGTATCATTCTTGGTGAGGGCAGGACGCTACTCAGGGTCAGGGTCATACCGGCCTGGGCTACGTGATCAGAGAGCTCCTCCAAGTCTCCTTTCATGTAGTCTAGGTTGGTACAGCTCAGGTCATTCACTCCAGCATGGACAATGACAGAGTCCTATTTGTACTTGTTCTGTAGTAACCTGAGGGCTTGTGTTATGTGGTGGGTCCTGGCACCTGACAGACAACTAACAGTAACCTTCTCTCTGTTCAGCCTAGTGAGTGGGACGTCAGTGTGCCTGACTATAGAGTCACCTATTACTAGTGTGTTGGGTATGTTATATTGCCTTAAGGGCTATGATTGTGTGGCACACTGGTTTTGTGAAGTATGTGTTTCATGGTTTGTGGAGGGGTGGAGGTTGCTTGGATGTCTGCTTTGGAGGTCTCTATTGCTTTTGCAGATTTTTATTTAGAGCCTCCGAGTATGTTTTTGTGTATTTATGTGTGTTTTTTGCCAGTGCTGGTTCATAAGTCTATGTGAGACTGGTGGTGTGATGCAAGTAATTCCCTTCTCCTCTTGACTGCCTGGTCCAGTCTTGGGTTGAGACAGCTTAGCCTCCAGTTTGGCTGTATAATTGCAACTCTCACATGTATTAGGTTTGGTGGAAGGAGGAGAGGGATGTCTGTGTACATGAGGCAATTGTGACATTGCCTCAAAATGCCCAGATTCACCAGTTGGACTGGAGAGTACACCTGAAACTGCCCTTTGAACATACCTGGATAGGTACAGTGAACTGTTTAACTGATTGGCTGGTAAGGTCGAATAGAGAGCTTTGTCCTTCTCTACAGTATGGGGGAGTCTAGTGCTAAGGTTTATTAGTGCTTGCTATGAGTTTTGAGCAAGTGCCAGGATGAGAAGTGAATGATTTGAGTGCTTAAGTTTAAAGTTTGTCTAGTTTCACGGGAAAAATTGAAGAGTAGACTTTGTGGAGCCGGGAATAGTTATAACCTAGCTAATTGGAGCTGCCCAGTGCACAAAACCTTGCAAATGCAGGTTTTATAGCAGGGAGATGAAAGCAATAGAAATTAGCCCAAAATGGCCAATAAACTACTAATTTCTGGGCTGAAACCACTCCTCCAGGGACAGATAGGCTGCTCAAAGCTCCCTCTCTCACAGTGAACAGAGAAACTTCCTTCTATCCAAGTAAGGTATGGGCAAACACAGAAACTTGTAACACAGCCCTGAATTCAGCACTAACCTGAAAACTGGTCTAAACTAACTTAGAAAGGCAGGAAAACAAGTATATATTTTTTGTTTTTTTTTCAGAAAATAAAGAAGCTGACAGCCATGTTTAAACTATTCTAGGCCTCAGCCTTGTATTGAGACCTGACTTAGTCGCCATGCAGAGCCTGTGCATGTATTGCTTAACATGGATGTCCAGAAAATTGTTGGGAGTCCTCCTCAAAGCACCTCTGTACTCTAAAAGGAGCACAAACATTTTGTTGTGTATTGAGGGTAAGTTCACTCACATGACAATCACCAAAACATTAGCATAGCAGAAGGATTTTTCACTTGTTATGTCATGGGATTAGAACTGTCAGTTATATTTGCTCACATATGAATTGCGATGTTACTCTCTGACAATCCTTGTGCAATTTCTTTTTCAATTAATGGTTATGAAGCCATAACTGTTATTGCAAGATTCTTCATACTATTAGCTATGATAGCCATTGAAGCAGGCAGACTATAAAGGGCCCATGAGGGCCCACATGCCAGGGGAAATATAAAATATTTGCAGACTGCAAATACAACCATGTAGAAGAATATACAATAGCCCAATATGTTCAACTCCCCCAAAGAACAGTGCAGTGTTCCAGTATAAATAGGTCACTCCAGAACAAGTACAAGTATGACGCTGTCATTGTACATGTTGGTGTGAATGATCTAAGATGTACCTCCCTGGACTACATGAAAAGAGACATTGAGGAGCTCTCTGATCATGTAGCCCAAGCTGGTATGACCCTGACCTTGAGTAGCATACTACCTTCACCTAGAATGATACCACAATACAAAGACAAAATGATCAATTTCAACAACTGGCTAAGCTTCTGGTGTCATTCTAAGGGGATCCAGTGTCTGCCTGCCTGGAATGACATGATAGACAAGCCCCGCTGTTTCACCAGAGATGGTTTGCACCTGTCACCCCTAGGCTTTCGATTACTGGCCAAGGCTCTTGCCGTCCCCATAGTGCCTTTTTTAGGCAAGGCTCAAAGGACAAACCAACCACCGTAACCAGCACAGGTAACCAAAAACTAAGGGTAATGCTACTCAATGCTAGAAGTCTCAACCTCAAAATGCACGCACTCGAGGCACTCCTCAGTATGGAGAAAATCGGTGTTTGTGCAGTGACGGAAACCTGGTTCAAGACTCCAGAGAGCATCCCAGCACTACCAGGTTACAATTCATATCATACCTTCCGGCCTCAGTTATTGGATCGCAGTACAAGGGTGGAGGTGTATCCATATTCATTAAGGATACCCACATCTCCAGGTTAGTGGCGCAGCATGATGCCCTAGAGATCATCCATGCGCAACTCTCAGCAGGCAAAACCACATTTCAAGTCATAGCCTGTTATAGATCGCCCACCATGTCCCAAGATGCTCACTCAGCATTCCTTGAGGCATTGGAAAATATAAAGGTCCTACCCAACACCATAATTTTGGGTGATTTCAACTACCCTGGTATAGACTTGGCGAACTACCAAAGTTCTAACTCCTATGCCCAGCGGTTCATAGAATTTATAAATTCAAATGCCCTTGAACAACTGGTATGTTCTCCCACTAGAGGGGACAACATATTGGATTTAGTCATCACAAATATGGGTGCCCATTGTACCACACCCATTATCACTCCCTCTCTGGTCAGATCAGACCACAAACTGATAACCCTGGATGTCCTCACCCCTCCACCTCCCCAGTCAAAGAAACCATCGTAAAAAACCTTTCCAAAGCAAACTTCAATCTACTTGCGTCAGAAGTGGAAAGCTTGCAGAAGGATAATGATATCCAGGATGCAGAATCCTACACTAAGGCACTTTATATACATCTTCAGGATTGCATGGACTGTGATATCCCAAATAAAACCAAGACTCCTTCCTCAAGCAAGAAGAAACCAGTCTGGTGGACCCCGGCCATAAGCAAACTATACAATAAAAGGAGGAGACTTATACAAAAAAGGCCAAATCTCAAGTAGAAAAATCATCCCTGATCAGCATTAGTAAGAAACTGAGGGCCCTCATCAAGTCAACTAAAGCCAATTTCGAAAAGAAGGTTGCCAAGGATGCCAAGGATAACCATAAGGCCTACTATGGTTATGCCAAAAACCTAAATGGCAACGCTCAGGTCTGTTCTGAGCTAGTACAAAATGGAACAAAATACACTGACCCCACTGACATTGCCAACATCTTGGCTGATAGGTTCAGTGCAAATTTCTCCCCCCTCACCACCTACAGGGCCTATTACTATTCCAGGGGATTGTGTAACTCCAATTATTACTAATACGTTGGTTAATAAGGCTCTATCTAAAGCTATAAACACTGCCTCCATGGGACCAGATGGTGTCCCGGGCTGTGTCATACGCGAGCTCCAAAATGAATTAACCACACATCTGAATACCCTGTTCAGTCTCAGCCTCTCAACAGGATATGTGCCCATAGAATGGCATACAGCAATGGTGGTTCCGCTGCACAAGGGTGGGCCCCCAACCGACCCTGGGAACAACCGACCAATAAGCCTGACCAGTCTGATCTGTAAGGCAATGGAGCGAATCATTATGGAACTCATGAATGGAGAGATTGGGAACCTCCAAACACTTGACCCCACACAGTTCGGCTTCGTCAAGGGCAGATCATGCCTCCTGAACCTGGTGGACTTCTTTGAGACAGTTACTCAGGCTATAGATAAGGGAAAGGAGGTACACACGGCTTACCTTGACCTTGGTAAAGCATTTGACACCATTCCCCATTCGGGTATTATTGATAAACTCACCAACCTGGGCATAAACCCTTACATCACAAGATGGATCACAAACTGGCTCTCAGACAGATCACACAAAGTAAGAGTAGCAGAATCTATATCCGAATTCAGACCAGTAATGGGCAGTGTGCCTCAGGGCCCTGTCCTGGGGCCTCTCCTATTTGGCATATACTTCTCAGAAGTACATGCAAGCACTGAAGAGTTGTGGCTGACCAAGTTTGCAGACGACTGCAAACTGGGTGCTATAATAGAGTCTCCGGCTGACAAGGATATCCTCCAGAAAGGCCTTAATGAGACAGATGCATGGTGTCAAAGCCATGGTCTCAAGCTAAATGCTAAAAAATGCGTAGTAATCCCCTTTGGAAAAAACAGAGTACCCACGAACTACCACATAGGAGGTAACTCCCTGAAATCTGAAGAAGTAATAAGGGATCTAGGAACCCAAGTAGATAGTCAGCTTTCCTTTGATAACGATGTTGCCAAGGTGGTTAGAAAATCCTTCTATGTGACCCATCTGATCACGAAAGGGTTCACATCAAGATCTAAGGATGTAGTGGTGCCCCTCTACTCTTGCCTCATCAGACCCATTATTGAGTACAATGCACCAATTGGAATGTACCTGGCTAGGCATCTCCAGCAGCTGGAGAGACCACAGAGGTACCTCACTAAGAGGATTACTGGCCTCAAACAGTAGCCCTATGCAGCACGATTGAAAAAAACTAAGGCTTTTCTCTGTTGCATACCGCCTTCTCAGAGGCGATCTCTGTCTAACATACAGAGCCATGTCCAACCCAGAACTGTTGAACATGCTCCATCTTAGCAAAACCAAATCTACTCGAGCTACACGCTCTAGGGATATAAACCTCAAAACAACAATGAATAGAACATGCTGGAGGGATAGATTCCCTTCGCGGAGACTTCCCTTACTATGGAACAGGGTCCCGATCTACATAAGACAGAGCCCCTCACTATCACTCTTCAAGACGAACCTTGACAAGTGGATGGGTAACAGAAAGTCCACACCAGGGATCATACCAACAGCTCTTTTTATAGGGGCCAAGGGTACTAGCTGCTAGATCAAGGGCCTAGGGAACTAACCAAAGGGGCTGTGAATACCGCACAACATGGCTGGGTAATATATGCCTTCGGGCAGATAGTCCAGTACCTACCTATGAACCTATGAACCTATGTGATAGCTATACTGAGTCAGTGAAGGAAACTGTGTCAAGACTTTAGCTATTATGTTGTTTTACATTATATTGTTAAATTATTACAGGACTAAAGGAACAGAAATGCATATTCACATTGTGATCAAAACGGAAAAACTTGCAAAAGTATTTTAAATATTGAAGATAGGAATGAATGTTTAGTTTTCTGATAATATATCATATTGCAGCTTAAATAAAGAAACGCATATCATAGAATCTTAACACAGGGCTGTGTTACTGACAGTGCCTAAGCAAAGCATTAACTACACATGCCACGTAATCTTTCACAGGACAACAATACATGAGACATCAAGGAAACAGAAACAAAAATGATGGGATTAAAACCCATGCACATCTCAGACGCAGACCACCAAACACACACACACACACACACACACACACACACACACACACACACACACTCACACACACACACACACACACACACACACAGTAGCTAGGTATACCACTGAGCCTCTTGGAGAAATGGAGTAAAAGGTATTCAGTGGAATGTAATACAGTTTCTTACTGAAAACCAAATTACAAAGCAACATCCCATCCTTGTATTCAGTGCATTGAAATCAACTCCTCATATCATTAATATGTGGAGCCACAGAAGAAAATGTGGAAAACAGTATCACCTCACTGAACTTTCATTTATATCACAATCGATTATTTATGTGCACAGATGCTCAGGTCAGGCGAACGCACAGAAATTTTCTTTGGTTTTGCAGTAGGAGGAGAAATATAATTTCCTTCTTTTCATTGGTAACCTTCAACATTGCTGTGTGCCAGCAGTCATGCAATGGAGGAGTACACAAATAGGAACTTTAGTTTATGAGACATTTGGGATGTGTGTTACGTTTATCTATTTTAGCCAAAGTAAACACTGGAAATGGGAGGACAGGGCGAAATAAAAATGGGAAGCAAGCAGCAGGTCGAACAGAAGTTTGGATGGCATACTAACAACATACACTGGCACTTTAAGGTATGAAACATGTCAGACCACATCCCTATGTTTTCTACTAAGAGTATGTGTCCAGTAACAACTCTTCATTCAGATGGTTAAATATAGCATGACTATTGCAGTCAGCCTTCCAGCTATATACTGTAGATCATTCACCTGACTTACTTGTTAATAAAATGGAAGATATGTTGATCATTCAACTGACACTGTGAATCTCACATACTGTTTACAATTTGACAATAGCCTTTCAACAATGTTATTTTGCTGTAGCAATAGCATTCAGTAATATTTACCATGATTATTAGTTAAAGCAATTTGTAATACTTGAATGTGTGACAGATACATTCACTCTGTAAGTGTGAGGAACATGAGTCTTTAAAACTTCATTTCTGGTACATTGGTCCTACTGAGGTACATTTGATAGGCTTGAGCCTGACAATTTTCAAATCCCTGCTATCTGGATTTCTCATACATGCGCAGTGCTTACAGCAGGTGCTAATGTGTGTTTGCTGCATCATGTAGAACTCAACATGATGTATTATAGCAATAACCCATGCCTGGGTGTGGGTAATGCGGGATTTACCCACGGTTGTCGTGGTTTACCAAACAAAGACAACCGTGGGTAAATCCACCACACCCAGAAGTGGTTATTGCTATTATCTATGACATTATTTAAGAAAGAAATAATTACTTTTCTTAAATAATGGCATTGTATAATGCCTCTTTGCTGCCCTTCCGCGGCTGGCTGGTATCGCGGCAGTTCTGATGTACTCGCGCGCATCGCGCTGGTATATCAGACTGTGGCCAAAAGCAGCGGAGAAAGCAAGATCTCCGTTGCTTTTTACTGTTCGCTATGTTAAATGGGTTTAACATGGCGAGACAGCTTTAAAATAAACAGCGGAGATGTCAGTTGCTTATTTTAAACTGTCTCTATGTTAAACCCATTTAACTCACTCAACAATAAAAAGCAATGGAGATCTTGCTTTTTTTAAACCTGTCTCGCTATGTTAAACCCATTTAACATAGCGATACAACAGAAAGCAAGATCTCCGTTGCTTTTTACACACTGTGTCGCTATGGTTTGTAGCTGCTGGCTTGTAGTTCCACTGACAATGTGCTGAAATTATATGATTTAAGTATGAGAAGTGATCCAAAGCTGCATAGCATGCTTACCTGCTACAGTGTTGTATAAGACAGCTTATCAAAGAATTGCACAGTGAACCTGTGAAAATGCACGCACACATACACACACATCCACACCAAGACACATGCACACACGAGCATATGCACACAAACTCAAATCATGCATACATGATGCTCATGGAAATCTGGCTTCATTTGTTATGTCAAAGACATACCTTCAATTGAAGCATAAGAGCAACATGCATTGCCTAGGTGTTGCTTGCAGCCTCTGCCGATGCTGTGATGGGGTTCACTTTTGCCTTCATGATCTTCCCCTACATAGAATGGATGGCAGCTACTGACACACCATTCTCAATGCACGGGTGGTAACCTTACCTCTTGTGAGCACTGGTACCAACCCCACCCACCATGTAGACCTTCCTTCCCACGATGGCTAGGGGCACATTCCAACATGTCCGTACCTAGGGCCACCACACTTCCATGATTTATAGTGTTACCATCAACTTGTCCGCGCACAGATGATAGCGTGTTATGGGTATGCACAGGTAGAGAAACTGTGTCTATGCACTCTGCAGAGGATGTGTGAGTCACATTCCTTGTGTCTAACATGTACTTTGCAGCCCTGGACTGTGGCTGCTCAACCCACTATCACCATCATCATCAGAGGCTAAAACACATAGAGTGTAAGCATTCCATAACATGACATTTACACAATGAAGTGATATTATTAAAGGTATTAATATGGATACTGGCTTATAACTATGACCATACCTTGTGCAGATAGTTGTCACACCACTGAAATAGGTGAGATAGATATTATAAACAGTTATGTGTCTAACAGCTACAGATGGGGCAGATAGTAAAGGTAGAACTACATACTTGGGGCATCACCCATAGAAATCCACTGGGCCTATCTATCTTTGCCCCAGCATCCAACATCACATTATGGATCACTGTAGAGGAGGTAGTGACTTTGACAGAGGCCTGGAACTTCTCTGTCTCTGTAAGGGGTGGTGCAGTTGATGACCCACCTCCTGTAGCCCCCTGCTCTTGTGCCATGTTTTCCATACCTTTGGGTGTCAACAAAGATCATATCACTTGCTCTCAGGTGTACCATGTCATAGTTCCAGCCCTGGCCACCAACAGTATTGACATTGTTGCCAATTTCCTTTCATTCATTGTCATGGACGGGCTTTTTGGTAGTATGCAATGTGATGAGCTGTCTATCATGGAGACAGAGGGTCATTAGTACCACATCATTCTCAGCAATACTAAACTGAGACTTTTAGCTTGATGGGGCTGTAGCCCCATTTTTTTTGGGCACAACTCTGTTGCTACAGAAAACAATGAAACAGCTATGGCCCTACATGAGTATTACACATCATAACATTTTGAAACTGATATTAATAGGCCATCTGATATGATTTGCTGGGGTCTGATTCCAACATATGTGTATGTAAAAACAATCAACATCACACTCTTAGCAATTATAATTTCCCTTAATCCCCTCAAACAAAAAAAAAAAGAAATGGTTGTATAAGTGCAGCTTATCAAGCACACAACCTCACAATTATAGGTACAATCTCAGCACACATATTGTAGTAATAATTTGGTATAAACATACATTGAAAATACACAGCATAACACTGGCACACAGACACCTACTCTCATAAAACCCAACTTTACTGTGTTGCTGCAGCCATTACTCATGTGTCAATGTACCCGTGTAGACAGCTTTTACTAATGCAGCTGCACTGACAGAAAACCTGAAGCAGTCCTTGTTGTTCTCAAAGTATACCACACACATAAATGCTCACCCTGTACATCAAAGCAGGTGTAACAAGTAGCAAGCACCTTAAAGTTAGTTGACTATTGTACTGCAGCAAGTTTTTCATGCTTAGATTGCCTGCAAAGCATATGCTAATTAGGGTTCATCTTTTTATTGTTTTTAATTGCATAATGAGCAAACCAAAATTATACCATGACCCCTCATTAATATTCCAAAACGTGCACGCTGATTGGCCAGCGTGCATGTTGTAAATTGACTTACACTAATGTGAAAAGGTCCGGTCGCCCGGACTTTTTCCATTAGTATAAGTCTCTTTTAAAACACTGTCTCGCTATGTTAAAGAGTTTAACATAGCGACACAGGTAAAAACAAGCGGAGATCTCTGTTGCTTTTTAAAGCTGTCTCATGTTAAACTCCTTTAACATAGCGACACTGGAGATCTTGCTTTCTCCGTTGCTTTTTTTTTTTAAGCCTGTCTCGCTATGTTAAACCCATTTAACATAGCGATACAGGTTTTAAAAAAATGCTTTGCAGCCAATCTAAGCATGACATGAAGCAGGGATCATCATCAGTTGTTGGAAGATGCTTTGTACAACAGAATGCTGAAAAACTTGCTGCAGTACAATAGTCAACCAACTTTAAGGTGTTTGCTACTTGTTACACCTGCTTTGATGTACAGGGTGAGCATATATGTGTGTGGTATACTTTGAGAACAACAAGGACTGCTTCAGGTTTTCTGTCAGTGTAGCTGCATTAGTAAAAGCTGTCTACACGGGTACATTGACACATGAGTAATGGCTGCAGCAACACAGTAAAGTTGGGTTTTATGAGAGTAGGTGTCTGTGTGCCAGTGTTATGCTGTGTATTTTCAATGTATGTTTATACCAAATTATTACTACAATATGTGTGCTGAGATTGTACCTATAATTGTGAGGTTGTGTGCTTGATAAGCTGCACTTATACAACCATTTCTTTTTTTTTTGTTTGAGGGGATTAAGGGAAATTATAATTGCTAAGAGTGTGATGTTGATTGTTTTTAGATAC
Organism: Protopterus annectens; assembly: GCF_019279795.1. NCBI lineage: Eukaryota > Metazoa > Chordata > Ceratodontiformes > Protopteridae > Protopterus > Protopterus annectens. Next base: position 245,663,685 of record NC_056727.1, on the reverse strand, counting down.
ACATATGTTGGAATCAGACCCTAGCAAATCATATCAGATGGCCTATTAATATCAGTTTCAAAATGTTATGATGTGTAATACTCATGTAGGGCCATAGCTGTTTCATTATTTTCTGTAGCAACAGAGTTGTGCCCAAGAAAAATGGGGCTACAGCCCCATCAAGCTAAAAGTCTCAGTTTAGTATTGCTGAGAATGATGTGGTACTAATGACCCTCTGTCTCCATGATAGACAGCTCATCACATTGCATACTACCAAAAAGCCCGTCCATGACAATGAATGAAAGGAAATTGGCAACAATGTCAATACTGTTGGTGGCCAGGGCTGGAACTATGACATGGTACACCTGAGAGCAAGTGATATGATCTTTGCTGACACCCAAAGGTATGGAAAACATGGCACAAGAGCAGGGGGCTACAGGAGGTGGGTCATCAACTGCACCACCCCTTACAGAGACAGAGAAGTTCCAGGCCTCTGTCAAAGTCACTACCTCCTCTACAGTGATCCATAATGTGATGTTGGATGCTGGGGCAAAGATAGATAGGCCCAGTGGATTTCTATGGGTGATGCCCCAAGTATGTAGTTCTACCTTTACTATCTGCCCCATCTGTAGCTGTTAGACACATAACTGTTTATAATATCTGTCTCACCTATTTCAGTGGTGTGACAACTATCTGCACAAGGTATGGTCATAGTTATATGCCAGTATCCATATTAATACCTGCAATAATATCACTTCATTGTGTAAATGTCATGTTATGGAATGCTTACACTCTATGTGTTTTAGCCTCTGATGATGATGATGATAGTGGGTTGAGCAGCCACAGTCCAGGGCTGCAAAGTACATGTTAGACACAAGGAATGTGACTCACACATTCTCTGCAGAGTGCATAGACACAGTTTCTCTGCCTGTGCATACCCATAACACACTACCATCTGTGCGCGGACAAGTTGATGGTGACACTATAAATCATGGAAGTGTGGTGGCCCTAGGTACGGACATGTTGGAATGTGCCCCTAGCCATCGTGGGAAGGAAGGTCTACATGGTGGGTGGGGTTGGTACCAGTGCTCACAAGAGGTAAGGTTACCACCCGTGCATTGAGGATGGTGTGTCAGTAGCTGCCATCCATTCTATGTAGGGGACGATCATGAAGGCAAAAGTGAACCCCATCACAGCATCGGCAGAGACTGCGAGCAACACCTAGGCAATGCATGTTGACATGCAGATCTGCATGAATCATGTGTGTGATTCATTTGACAGGATGGACGATGCACTGGAACATGTAGTGTCTATTCTGGGTCATATTTTGGGAATAAGGAGCAGTGGTTGACCCCCCCTGAACCACCTTAGCAATACGTGCTAACCCCAACACTAACCCTGTCCATGCCACACACCAATCCTACACCTTACCTTAAATAAAACTTTCTGTAACACTAGCACTACACAAGACATACTCAGACACACAAACATGCCAACACACACTACCAAAACTACACATATCCCCTTACCTAACCCTAATCCTAAATTACACACAATCGCCCACAAACACATAGCATCTATCCTCTTATGTAACCCAGATCCTGACTCTAAAATACAAACACTCATGTGCAGGCACATGACATCAATCCCGTAACCTAACCTGACCATAACACCAACACCCAAACACCTGCACAAACATTCTTACCCCTTTCCAAAACTAATTTACTTGTCCCGACAAAACATAACTTTGAGATGTCCATTGATCGACTATGTGCACTTTTGGCAATCTCTACAACTCCTTCTGTTTGTCGTCCAAATCTAAATATGACAAAATATACATACACACACACACACACACACACACACACACACACACACACACACACACACACACACATATATATATATATATGTGTGTGTGTGTGTGTGTGTGTGTGTGTGTGTGTGTGTGTATTGCCCTACAGGGGAAGAGGTGTACAGACCAACTGCTTTTGTCATTTACTGTGGTGCACAGTATCCTCAAGACAGGAGAACATGGATCACAGACTGTGTGCTATGGTAGGGCTAGCCACTCGATGGTATAAAATATGGCTCTAGGTTATTCAGTCATGTTGAATATTGTCATCAAATGGGCAAATGGGCATGGGTAGTTACCGGTGATAAGTGGGTTGAGGACTTGACCTATTCCAGGGACCCATGCTAACAGTGGGAAGGGTGTATGTGCCCCTATTGGCCAGTGTGTGCCTGCCATAAAGCCCAGCAGCCCTTTGTCAGTATTGGCCGGTGTCTACTTGCCCAGCCTGGGTTACCTGGGATAGCTTTGTTGAGCGAAAATTAGACATAAAATCAATCAACCTGCCAAACATGAACTAAGAATTGCTATACTTAATGTGGAGTTTCACTGACGTGACTCAGCTTGGAAGTGGATGACATAATGATACAGAGGAAGCTGGATATGCTGTGTATCCAAGAGATAAGATGGAAGGGCAATGTAGCAAAGCCACTTGGCTTGGGATCCAAATTCTACTACTCATGATGGGGACAGGCTAGGAATGGTGTGGGAATTTTGGTGAGAGAGAGGCTTCAGAAGGTAGTGATGGATATCATCAGAACTAGTGACAGACTCATGGCAATCAGACTCCAGTGTAATGACAGGGCACTAATCATAATCTCAGCCTATGCCCCACAGCAGCGTTATAATAGTGAGGAAAAGAGTGCATTCAGACAGCAGTCGCAGAACCTACTAGATAAAGCACGACATGAATTGGTGTTAATAATGGGTGACTTCAATACATGTACTGGGACAGACAGAACAGGATACAAGGACTGCCTGGATCCACATGGGTGGGGCAACAGGAATAAAGAAGATGAGGCCATTCTGGACTTCTGTCTATCAAATGGCTTGAGAGTAGCCAACACATGGTTCTGAAAGAGCGACAGATACAAGATCACATACAAGAGTGACCAACATGCAACTCACAACTCAGGTAGACTTTATTTATTTATTTAACATTTATTTACTGGGAAAGTCCAACTTGGAACAAAGTCAATTTTCAGCCTGGGGAGAAATGCTCCAGAATTATGTCTTTATAACATGGGAGAAAAACAGAGCATCCAGAGGAAACCCACACGAACTCAGGGAGGACATGCAGACTCCATACAGAAGACACCCCAGCTAAGAATTGAACCAGAGAACCTCTTGCTGTGAGGTGACAATGCTACTACTGCACCACTGCACCATCCAACTGTGCTAGTAAGAAAAAGCACGGGGGTCGAATCAATGATTGCAAAATCATCCCCAGAGAAACAATCAGCCCACAGCATAAACCACTGATTGCCACAATCAGCTGAAAGCAGTGATCAGAGAATGCTCTAAGGTTAACAGAGACCAGGCTGAAGACCTGGAAGTTGACTGGAGAGAACATACAACAGTTCAAGGAATTACTCAAGGGTCTAGCACCACAAGAAGAGGAAGAATTAGGTGGAGTTGAAGAATGGCAGCATGGATAAGGACTACAGAACAGATATATGGCTGAATCATATATAAAGGAAAACTGGTGGTGGAATGCAGAAGTCCAGGAAGTCATCAAAAGAAAGGAGTGCAGGAAAAAGTGATACATAGAAAAGACCAACCAGGCTAGGAATGCATATTGGTTGGCTAACAAAGAAGCTAAGAAAGGAGTTGCAATAGCAAAGAATAGCGCATTAGAGGCACTCTAACAACTTCTGGAAAGTGACTCAGTAGGTGGCAAAAAGAAACTGCATTACGGTGTAAGGCAAAGACAGAAAGATAAAGAAGATAGACACCCTTCGTAAGGGATGCCAGCAACAACCTGCTCACCAGACCACAGGACAATAAAGGCAGATGAGAGGAGTCCAGCAGCTTCTGAATGAAGAAAACTCCACAGAAGCTGTACCTGTACTGCCCCAGAAACAGCCTATAATGAGAGAAGAAGATGAGCCCACCTTAAAAGAAGTAAGAATAGCACTAAGGAAAATGAAGTCAGGGAAAGCAGCAGGATCAGATGAGGTCTCAGAAAATATGATAAAGATGTTGTATGAGATAGGAGAGAAATGGCTCCAGAGGGTACTAATAGCAGTATGGAGAGAAAGGTGCATTCCAGATGACTGGAAAATAAGCATACTCATGCCAGTGCACAAGAACAAAGGAGACATCCACAACTGTGGGCAGTACAAAGGCATCAAACTCACATCACATAAAAGTTCTGGAAAGGGTGACTGATAAATGGATATGCAGAGTAGTAGAATATAAGATAGGAGATGTGCAGTTCAGATTAGGGGGAAGCACAACCGATCCAATTTTTGCAGTGAGACAGATAGTTGAGAAGAAGCTAGAGATGAGAAGAGTCCATCTGGGCATTCCTAGACTTGGGGAAAGCATTTGACAAGGTCCCAAAAAAGCTGATCTGGGCAGTCCTGTGGTGGTTCAAAGTCCCAGAAACATTAGTAGAATTAGTGCAGGTTATGTACAAGGACCCAATGACTCAAGTATGACCAGTGTTTGGCCTCACAGAGGGGTTCCCAGTGGGAGTGGGTGTACACCAGGGTTCAGCTCTGAGCCCACTGCTGTTCATACTGGTGATGGACTACATTAGCAAACAGGTTTAAGGGGACAGATCAAGTTGGTGTATCTGAGTAAGAACTCCAGCAAATATAGACCAATGGAATGCAAAACTGAAGGCACATGGGATGAAATTAAGCACAGATAAGACAGTGGTAATGGCAGTAAACTGGGGAAATCAGAAGAAGCTGAGAATTGCGATAGAAGGGAAGACAGTGGAACAAGTAAATAGTTTCAAGTATCTGGGAGGGGTGGTTGAGGAGAAGGGATGTCTGAAAGAAGAGGTCATGACTAGAATCAGAGGGGCTGCAGCTAACTGGCATAGAGTGTCACGTGTAGTCTATGACAGAAGGAAGCCAAAGAAGCTGAAAAGCAAGTTGTACAAGACAGTGGTGTAACTGGTATTATTGTATGATACGGAAACCTGGGCAGTAAAGGCAGAGCAGATGAAGAAGCTAGAGGTGATGGAAATAAAGTGCCTGAGAAGGGTGGTAGGATGCACACTGTGGGACAGACAAAGAAATGAGGACATAAGAGCAGAAGCCAAATTAGCTCCAATTGCAGAAAAGATAAAAGAAAACAGATTATGGGTGTTTGGACATATGTGCAGAAAAGCAGAAGACAATTTGATGAAGAATATTTGGGACAGACAGGAAGAAGGCAAAATGAAATGAGAATGTCCAACAAAGAGGTGGATGGATTGTGTGAAAGAGGATCTGTGACAGTCAAGCATGAGTGTCAAAGAAGGCAGGAGTGTGACATTGAATCGAGAGAGATGACACAGTTAACACGATTCCCCGACCCCATGTAGAAAATAGGAAAAAGGGGGCTGATGATATTTATGTATAGATATATATATATATATATAGAGAGAGAGAGAGAGAGAGAGCTATCTAGAATGATACAGAGATATATATATCCACATGCATACATATATTAGTCAGTGCTTTAGCTCTATAGTCATGGTCTGTATTTCAGACCACTGAAGTATGAGCATCGGTTGTCAGATTTTTGAAAATAATAATTGAGATAAGAAGAGCATAATAACAACAGACGGGCAGCTCTTTCATCTAGATTGCTGTAAGTTATAAGTTAAATAAATCGAATACTGAAATCCTGAGCTCAGAACAATGTTTAAAGCATATTTAGTTATGTATATGAGAAAAATGCATAACATTACTTTCAGCACAATGCTATGAAGTATTAAAATGAGTTCCTGATTTAACACTGTAGCTTGTGCTTTGTCAGTCACACTTGTCCCTTGTAGAATTGATTGCCTTTTAAACTGCAATACTCATCAGCACCTTACTGGATGTGGCATATTGTTACAGTGCTGTATCCTTGTGGTTTTGTCAAAGTACGCTGTGTTATGGCAGGTATACATTTTGGGATTAAGTCTGTTTCAGAGTATAAGTGAGAATGAAATTGATTAATAAGTAAGATTAAAGTAAAGTATATGTGTGGCATTGCAGCGTTTTGCAAATCTAAATTAAGTATGTCTCTACAGTCTAGTTTCTGGAAACTGTAAAATGCAGACAGGCCACAGTTTTGACATGCAGGGTTTTCCTTATATAATTACTGACTTCTAAAACTTCTCTTATACATTCAGAGGAAATCTGTACAAATGTTGAAACCTCTAATTTGTGGAATGTAAAAGCCAGCTGAAGCCGTAGGGAACTGCTGGCTTGTAGTTCCACTGACAATGTGCTGAAATTATATGATTTAAGTATGAGAAGTGATCCAAAGCTGCATAGCATGCTTACCTGCTACAGTGTTGTATAAGACAGCTTATCAAAGAATTGCACAGTGAACCTGTGAAAATGCACGCACAAATGCACGCACGCACACACATCCACACCAAGACACATGCACACACGAGCATATGCACACAAACTCAGATCATGCATACATGATGCTCATGGAAATCTGGCTTGATTTGTTATGTCAAAGACATACCTTCAATTGAAGCATAAGAGCACTGAGGAATTGCTTGTAGCATTGCATTTTTTATCTTATTAGTCCTAGAATTAGAAAAGCAATCATGCTTTTCTATGGCTGCATATCACCACAGCCTGTCTTTTATATGTGTTTACTTTAAATGAATTGAAATACATAGCACACTTTGTAGATTTATAATACACTTGTTATTTATACTTTGATCAGTCTCATTGCTTAACATTTATGATAAACTTGATAAAAAATAGGAATGTCATGTCAGAAACTCCTGTAACCTGTGTAATAGTTTAGGTCTAGGACAGACTCATAGAAAAACATACTGACATTTTAACAAAAATGTTATTACAGTATCTGTGAATGTCTAGACATAAAATAATGGGAGACATCTTAGCAAACAAGAACTAGTACAATATTTAGTATGAGTCACTTTCAAGTCATCCCTGAAGTAAATAGCATCTGCCCAAACATTTTACCAGGTTTTCTAAATATCAAACAATAAAGTTATCCTCAATCACATTCATCTTTCACACAGCATATGTATTTATTTACCATTTAGTAAAACAGTATATGCACAGGTCTGAGAACCCTTTTCAGACATGTCTCAAACCATTATGTCAGTACTTTTCAAAGAATAAATCACTGAATAATCACAGAGAAATCAAACACAACAGGGTAATTAGAAACAGTATAACAGACAGCAGGTTATTGTTTGCAGATATTGTCATATACTTAAACATAGATAGGTTCATAGGTTCGTGGGTTCATAGGTGTTTACTAGGCTAATGACCACCAGAGCCTTTTTAAGCCTGGCCATGCATCCCAAATCCCTGACAAGTTCTGATACCCTTGTTAATTATAATCAGGGGCCTGAAAGATTAAACATTTGCCAACTGCCTGTGTCTATTTGAAATATAGGTGCCAAACCAGAGATGAATTTCCTGTTCCCCATCTAATTGTCCAAGTTACACTTGAATTGGCTTAGAGAGAAACTCTGCTTCACATGAATGGGGAGCCTGTTCCAGAGAAGGGGATAGTCTCTGGATTACATCTCTCTCTCTCTCTCTCTCTCTAGCAGGTCTTATTTATATCACAGGCAAGATTTAAGTCTTTAGACTGGGTAATTCTGGTGCTGTTTGTTAAGCAGCTATGTAGGAGATCTATTAGGGTGGGGTTTGACAATGTCCTGTATGCCAGACATAGATCTCCCCTCAGCAGAAAGATTTTTGAAATTTTTAAATTTGCAGGGAATTTGTTTCAGGTGGCTGGAGGTTTTTTGGAAAAGGTTCTCTCAACCTAAGCCAATGTGAAGGTGGATCTGTGGAGTGTGGCACAGGAAACATCTCTTAGATATTAAATGCAATTACCTATTTGGAGTTTATTGCTTAAGGAAGGACGGTATATGTCATATATTAGTTAGATGATTAATATGTTTATTAGTACCCTCCCAAAAATAAAACTGACTTGTGGCTTAAGTTTCAGAAAGAAATGAGGGTGGAATGTTACAGATGAATATTGTCTGTATAATGTAGCAATATGATCTGCTACTCATATGAGCATAACCCATCACTTCTACTGGCATTATATAATTTCTGGGTTCTTTGGTCAATGATTCACTCTAAGGTTATGGCCAAGAAGGAAACTGAGAAATTCAGTTGCATCATCCAATATTGGTGGGAGGTAAACTGTGTCCCTATTAAGTAGATGTTAAAATTTCCCAGCCAAGTACTAAACATGATATGTAAGGAGAGGGTACTGCAAAAGTGTGTGGGGTATGTTTTGTCCACTACATGTCACACCAGCTTGTACTGCCTATTGTGCCAGCTGGTAGTATTACTATGGCAGGATAGGTTTAGGTCTGTAGCATGGAGGGTTTACTCTCCCACTGGGTCTCTTGAGGTGAAGAAATTCAGTGAGCACTGAATCATTCTTCGCATGAAAGACTAAGCAGATGTCATCCCTCAGTCTAACATTTAGAGAAAGGATAGGGATATTAGTCTTACAGATTAGCTAAGGGCACTTAGACCTGAAATTGTTTTGATGAGGAACCACTGATGTTTCTCGAACTGGTCCATAGGTTTGTAAGTTTATAAGTTGTGTACTAGCATTAAGGCTGTATAGCCATCTAATAATTATGACTCCAAGATTTCTGCATTGAACAGTTTGTCACTATTCCATGAATCCAGTTGTCTCTTAAAGGATTCTAAGTTCTCAGTGTCTCTAACTTGAATCTGTACTTTATTCCATAATATCATCAATCTTTGAGTTAAGTAAGACTGACGTGATTGAGTCCTCATTGTATCCAAGTCAAACTGTAGCCTGATATCTCCATGGTAAACTACAGTTATAAACCTTTATGTCCAAGACAGCTGGTAAACTAGGGTGATGAAAGACTTTGTAGGTAAATATTACCACAAATGCAATGATAATGAAAAACAAATAGCCTGAGGTCTTTGCATCTGTTATTGCAACTGTAATCTTTGAGAAGTACATTTCTGTTTGGGAATTTTCTTTGTGCTCCCTCTCCAGATAATTCAACTGACATGCATTGTATAAGAAAACTACGTTATTGCAATCTGTGATTGGCCTAATGTGTTTTATGTAGCAATGTAAGACACGTCTCATTTCTTGAGCTAAGAGTTCTAATCGTGTATCCCGTTTGACGCATTGCTTTATTACTTATGAGTTGAGTGTATGTGTCAATGGAAACATTAGTATTCTTGGCTATTCCCGGGTCTTTATATTGGATTACTTACTTTGGTGGATGTTCTAGTAGCTACACAGTCAAGTAAACTGTAACATTTCCAAAATACTTTATATTACAGTTGTCATAACTAAAATGTTATCTATATTGTATGTCCATTTATTGATCTGTCTCATATGAGAATTTAAATGTTCAGTATCTGATTCACTTTGTGCAGCGAATCCAGTCTAACAATCGCCTGCATACTTATTCATTCAACACATCTTAGATCTAGGAATGACAGCAAATATAATATTAAATAGCATTGGTTTAAGAACCAAGCCTTGATGAATTCCAAGATAGACTGAAAGAGAATTAGAGTTTATGCCTTGTATGGTTATGCATTTGGATATATCACTTAATCATGCAATAATCCACTTTACCAGGAAGATAATGACCTTAGCCTTGATAAGGCTAGGTTTAGGCGCATATCAATTTACATGCAGAAAAGGTTATTAGATTCAATGATGACCCTAATAAGGGAAGAATAAAGTAGAGCTAGAATTTCTCTGAACATTCAAGAGATTCCATGAAATATTAGTTATCAAGTTCTGCAGACATTCTAACCACAGCAGAGATATTGTCTTCAAATGAGACTTTGCTATTAGTATAGTCACTAAATTCTCTGATGACTGAGGCAAATTTAAGTGGAATGATACCCATATGTATGCAGCAGTGATTCTAGATTTAGCACAAAAACTATATTGCATTACAGTTTTAGATATTATTAGCATCCTCATTTTAACTTCTTCTACATCCTAGTTGATCTGCATGTGAAATCACGGCTGCTCAGTTACTATAAAGCTTTATATCCAAGAATGGAAACATAAAGCTTTCCTGGAATTCTGAAACTTTTTAAAGCTACTAAGGAGATGAAAGAAAACTTAATGTTCTTGGCATCCATAAACTGAGTCAAGTGTCGACTGTTGTAACACCACTGTTACACAACATTATTGACCTAAATTATATAAGTGCATTCTCACATTCCTAAAACAAAATGGTCTTCCCTGGACTAGTTATGCATTGAGGCAACTTAGTTGACAATAATTGTACTTTTATACATTACTAAGTTTATATCACATCCCTTATTCTTCTTCTCATGGCTTTCTTTTACATGCAGAGAACTGTTTGTGTAAGGCAGAAGAATGAGAAACATGACCTTAATATCGCAATAGTATGATGTCATTACTGTATGGCAAGATGTGGGTTAGTGACCAAAAACACCATTCCTGGAGAAAAACACATCTTGAAGCAAAACTAAATGATTTGAATTTCAGGCATTGCTGTTTCTCAATAAAATATTATCCTAAAGAGTAGTATTGATGTTTTCTGATGTTTTTTGTGTAATACATGACTTGTTATTTCTTATCTTTGGCTGATCTACAGAAAGTAAGATTATTCAGAAATGCCATTTTTCCATCTGTGATTGAGTAACCAATTATTTATTTATTTGACATTTGAGGCCAGGTTGGTCCAGCTGGGACAGAGCCCTTTTTCAAGGGAGACCCGGGGAGAAAAGCTTCACAGTTAATACAAACATTGATACGTACAATAGATACATTTGATACATACAGTATGTACAAATGTAAGGAGATATATACAAAAGTAGGTTAATATGAATGGTAATTAGTTTGTACATATCATGATGTATTAAGGCACAGTGCAGAGTATAAATAAATAATACAGATAAAATTTACACGGCAATGAATAGTGGTTATTGTGTAGTAAAAGGTAGGTAAGTATGGGTTTCTAAGCATAGTCATTCTACTTTTGAAAGCTCTACATCAGTACAGATTAATCTGGCTGAGGGTGAGAGAAGAGGTGGTAGTACAAAAAGATTTCATAAGAGTGAAGGTTAGTGGCAGACAGTTAGGTATGATGGCTTGCAGAACAAAAGAGAGATTAAGAGAAAGGTTGGGGTTTCACCGAAGTAGGGGAAAGATGAGAGATGGGTGGCCTACAGAGATGGGTCAGTCAGGGGGTAGATAGCACTGGATCTCCTAAATCTATCTATCTATCTATCTATCTATCTATCTATCTATCTATCTATCTATCTATCTATCTGTCCATCTATCTGTCTGTCTATCTATCTATCTATCTATCTATCTATCTATCTATCTATCTATCTATCTATCTATCTATCTATCTATCTATCTATCTGTCCATCTATCTGTCTGTCTGTCTGTCTATCTATCTATCTATCTATCTATCTATCTATCTATCTATCTATCTATCTATCTGTCCATCTATCTATCTATCTATCTATCTATCTATCTATCTATCTATCTATCTATCTGTCTGTCTATCTATCTGTCTGTCTATCTATCTATCTATCTATCTATCTATCTATCTATCTATCTTTCTATCTAGCTATCTATCTATCTAATCTATCTCTTTATTAAGGAAGTATTTCAGTGTACTTAATGCTGCATTAATATTTAAAATCAGCTTGTATTTATTTTAAGATTAATACGTTAATTTTTTTTGAATAAATGACAAAAATTTAAGCAAAAAAAAGAAGCTAGGTAGTTTCTAAAGGAAACAGAACATTGGCATTCCAGTACTGTAAATAAAAATGGCATGTATGTGACTTCTTTACAGACTGTGAATAAATACCAGGGTGGGCAATAATTTTGACATAAACTATTACATTATTTGATTAATCTTCCTTTTTTTTCATCATCTAATAATTTAATTAAATGAATTCTGCAAATTCAGAAAATTTATTACAGCCCTGTTGTAATGAATTAGATTCAGAATTTATCTTATTATAAAAAAGTGTGACCTAGAACTGTGCATTGTTACCATATGCTGGATATAAATACCTAAGCAAAAACTGAAGAAAAAAAATCCAGCTTCAGAGGAAGAATATATCATTTTAAATTTCGAATTAGAAGTCTCTTTATGTATTAAAAACATTTCAAGCAAACCCGAGTATGATTTAGGGCTAAATTAAATTATTCTTAAATGATAAATGAAACAGTTATTTTTTAAAACATATTTTAAAGAATAAATTAATCAGGTATTTTCAGCAGTATTCATAAAGGCTGCAAAACTTAAACAGTAACTTATCATTTGTTTTTGATTGACTGTTTAAGCAGGTGATTCAGTTTATGATTATTTGTTTGTTTGCATTCGGTTACTGAGAAGATCTGACTGAGTCACCCAAGAGCAGTTTTCATTAGATGGTCAGGTAAAAAAAATCTCCAAATGCACATTAATTGAAAGAAAAATATACACAGATGTTATATTAGGAACCTTCTGAGTACAAACAATATATGAAATACAGTGATTACAAATTCAATGTAGACTGGAAGGTAATATATGCAGAACTAATTAGCATGGACAATTGCAGCAGTATACACCACAGAAAACATCAGCTGTATATAAAGTCAGTCACTGTGAACAGGTTGGCAATGAAATGACACAAGAAGGTAATCAAAAACAAACTGGTGTCAGAAGCTGCAACAATATTTTCAAAAGAAGTATCAAGTGAGAACAGTACATCCACTACAAATAGGGTAGCAAAGTGATCACCAAAGAAGAGGTTACGCAAAGCAATATCAGCACAGGTATTTATTAATATGGAATGAAAAAGTACACCAACTGTAATGAGAAATCCATTACAATAAAGATGGCAATCACTGATGCACAATTAAGCTGGGTTTAAGCAGATGAATAGATATTACAGTTCAATTGCAAACATTATTAAACTAGTAGCATTAGGTTTATGTGATAAACAGCAGTTATCAAAGAAGAAAAAAGTAAAAAAAGAGAATGCTTCAGTAAAGAAGGAGAATATAGGGTAAGCCAGTTGTGGAAAAGTGGGAAATGGACTACAAGAAGATGATAAAATCAAGAATTAATCTTGACAGGGATGCAAATTTACTAGTGTATAGAGATCAAACGGACTGTGTGAAATGCGGGTGAGGGGGAATTGCATGGTTAATCTACATGACAAATAGTTACAGAAAGGAAGTTACAAAAAAGTGTTATTTAACTAACAGTTTAAATGAACTAACTCATAGCCTGAGAAGATCTTGCTCAGATCCAAAAGGGCTAATGACAAACATAGTGGGATTTCAGAAAGTGTCTCCATGTTTTCCTATAGTTGGTTCATACTTTTGTTTAATATTCAACTGTTATTGTGGTTAACTGGAGTAGCTGTCTGAGTAGTGCATTTTTCCACTTTAAGTAAATATGAGAAAGTACTACCAACATGGTGTTAGAAAGCCATATCCAATCATCATTACATCATAAGACATTTAAAAAGTGTGATTACTGTGAAATGGGTCAGTTCATATGAGGAAACATCATACATGTTGGAGTCAGAATTATAGGTTCATAGGTAGGTACTAGGCTATTGGCCCTAGGGCCTATATAAGCCTAGCCAAAAAGGTACACTGACTTTCGTCACCCACAAAAATTATTTTCCTGTGCCCCTGTCGAGCAGAGCCACAGAAGTGATCCCCGGGGTGAACTTCCTATCTCCCATCCAGTCATCAAGATTTTTCTTGAAGAGTGCTAATGAGGAGCTTTGTTTGATATAGATAGGTAGTTTGTTCCAGAATATGGGAAGTCTCTGGAACAGGAATCTATCCCTCCAGCATGTTTTGTTTATTGCGGTGACAAGGTTTAGGTCCCTAGAGCATGTAGCTTGGAGGGATTGGGATTTCTTTAAGTGGAGCGTGTCCAACAGCTCTGGGTTTGACATAGCTTTGTATGTTAGGCAGAGATCACATCTGAGTAGGCGATATGCAATGGAGTAAAGCTGGAGTTTTTTGAGACGGTCTGCGTAGGGCATCTGTTTGAGGCCAGTAATCCTTTTTGTGAGGTATTTCTGTGGCCTTTCTAGTTGTTGTAGATGTCGTGTGAGGTACATACCAAAAGGGGCTTTGTACTCTATAATGGGTCTAAGGAGTGATGAGTAGACCTCTTTTTTCCTGGATGAAAAACCTTTTGTGATGAGGTGTGCCATGTAGAAGGATTTCCTGATTAGTGTGGCGATGTGATCATCAAAGGAGATACTACTGTCCACCTGTGTCCCAAGGTCTCTTATCACACTTTCAGTGTTAAGTAGACTACCGGCTATGTGGTAGTTCATGGGTATAGACTTTTTACCAAAAGGGATGACAATGCACTTTTTGGCATTGAGCTTGAGGCCTTGGCTTTGACACCAGGCATCTGTCTCAATGAGGCCTTTTTGTACACATCATTAGGAGTTCCAATTATGGCTTCTAGTTTGCATTCATCTGCAAACTTCATTACCCAAAGACTGTCTGTGTTAGCCTGTACGTCTGAGAAGTAGATGCTAAACAGGAGAGGACCCTGGACTGAACCCTGTGGTACTCCACTTGTCACTGGTACAGGAACTTTGCATTCTTCCAGTATAGAGATGGGCCCTTTAGGGGTTGAGAGGGGGGTAAAGTTAGCACTTAATCTATCTGCCAGGATGTTGGCAATATCAGTTGGTTCTGTATATTTAGTGCCATTGTGCTGTAACTCAGAGCAGATCTGAGTGTTGCCATTGAGATTCTTGATATAGCTATAGAATGCTTTGTGGTTGTCTTTAGAATCTGTGGCGATTTTGTTTTCGTAACTAGCTTTGGAGGACTTTATGAGGGATCTCAACTTTTTACTGAGGCTGACCAGGGATTTCCTCCAGTCCTGGTATTTTCCTCTTTTTTGCAGCAGTTTCTTCTGTTGTAGAGTTTGTTTATGGCAGGGGACCACCAGATTGGCTTCCTTTTTTTTGGAGGATAGCATCTTAGTTCTGTTAAGGATTGCACAATCCATGCACTCGTGTAAGTGCTTATAAAGTGGATTTGTGTAGGATTCAGCAGCTGTACCTCTATTGTCCATCTACATGGGTGTCTTAAAGTTTGTAACTTCTGTCTTAATAAGTGGGAAATTGGCTTTGGCAATGTTTTTTATGGTGGTTTCCCTAATAGGGTGTGGGGGCGGGATGTGGATGTCTAGGGTGATTAGATTGTGGTCGGATCTGATCAACAAGGAATTGACCTCTGGTGTGGAACACCTGTTGCCCATGTTGGTAATGATCAGGTCTAGGAAATTGCTGCCCCTGGTGGGGGTGTGGAAAAATTGATCCAAGGCGCTGGAATTTATGAATTCCAGAAAATGTTGAGCAAAAGTGTTGGTGCATGAGTAGTTTTCCAAGTTAATGGTGGGGTAGTTAAAATTGCCCATTATTAGGCTGTTAGGTTGTACCATAATATTTTCTAGTGTATCAAGAAATGATGAGTGGGAATCCTGGGGCATGTTGGGGGTTCTGTAGCAAGCTACAATTTGGACTGCAGACTTGCCCAGAGTTAGTTGCACTTGGATAATCTCAGATGCATTATGCTGAACAACTAGCCTGGAGGTGTGTATATCATTAATGAATATGGATATGCCTCCGCCTTTAGTGTTTCAGTCCAGGATAGGTGGCCAAAAGGTGTGGTATGAATTATAGCCTGGTAATGCAGGGGTGCTCTTGGAGCCTTGAACCAGGTCTCTGTCACTCCACAGATGTCGATGTTCTCCATTTTAAGGAGTGCCTCGAGTGAGTGCATTTTGAAGTTTAGACTTCTATCACCGAGTAGTATTACCCTCAGATTTTGCTTGCTTGTACCTGTTATGGTGGTGAGTTTGTCATTTGAACCTTGACTAAAAAAGGTACTATGGTGGTTGCAAGAGCCTTGGGCAGTATCCATAATCCCAAGGATGACAGGTGCAGGCCATCTCTGCAAAACATCGTGGTCTGTCGATCATGTCATCCCAGATAGAGAGATACTGGATCCCCTTAGAATGACAGCATTAGCCAGCGGTTGAAGTCAATCATTTTGTCCTTGTACTATGGTATCATTCTCTTGATGGCAGGATGCTACTCAGGGCTAGGGTCATACCTGCCTGGCCTACAAGATCGGACAGCTCCTCCATGTCTCTTTTCATGTAGTCCAGGGAGGTACATCTCAGGTCATTCACACCAACATGGACAATGACAGAGTCATATTTGTACTTGTTGTGGAGTGACCTGAGTGCATGCATTATTTGGCAGATCCTGGCACCCAACAGGCAGACGACAGTAACTTTCTCCTTGTTTAGCCTGGTGAGTGGAACATCAGTGTGCCTGACTATAGAGTCGCCTATGACAAGAGTGTTGGGTACGTTGTTAAGCCTTATGGGCTGTGGTTGAGTGGCACACTGAGTTTGTAGGCTCTGTGTTATTTGGGTTGTGTTGGGGGGGTGGAGGCTGCTTGTGTTTCTGCTTTGGAGGTCCCTGTTGCTTGGGCAGATTTTTATTGAGAGCCTCCATGAATGTAGGTGTGTGTTTTGTGTTTGTATGTGTATGTTTTGGTGGTGGAGGTTTTGAGGGATTATGTGATGAGTGCGGTGTGGTGCAAGTGTTTACCCTCTCCTCTTGACTGTCTTGTCCAGTCTTGGGTGAAGAGAGCTTTGCTTCCAGTTTGGCTATATAAGTGCATCTCTCACAGGTTGTAGTGTTAGGTGGTAGGAGGAAAGGGCTGTTGGTGTACATGAGGCAATTGCTGCACTGGCCAAGATGCCCAGATTCATCAGGTAGACAGGAGAAAACACCGTGAGTTGACCCTTAGACATGCCTGGATAGGTGCTTATTTATTAAGTACTAAAACCTGTTTTCCTCTAGACAAGTGAGGAAAGTTGAGTGCTGTAGTAATTTGTAGCTTATTTAGTACTTACGAGTTCTGAACAAGTGCTGAGCTGAAAGATACAGATTTGAGTGCTAAAACTAAAAAACTGGCTAGTTCTAAGGGAATATTTGAAGAGCAGAATTTATGGCACCGGGAATAGTTTAACCCTAGCTAAGCAGCGGGGGCTCAGAAGCATACAAACAGTCCTGGATACAGCAAATCTGTATCTGGACTAGACTACTTACAGGAAAGGCAGGAAACAGGCTTAGTATTTTTTTTTGTAAAGTGGAAAGAAAGAAAGGAGGAGCAGAAGATAATTCAAGGTTAAGAACTAAGTCGGTTGGCCTTCTCAAATGTTCGCCCTGTATTAGGTAGTATGAGGTAATGACACTAGACTGGGATGAGTGTCCCAGATCAAATTTACAGTAGTGGCAGGCAACTGCAAAGCCACCAAGTATAAGAAAAGGATACCAATAGGGAGGTAGGGTGGGAAACAAAAATCAGAACAAACAAACCCAAACAAATGCTTAATAAATGTAGAAACCTTCCAGTTAATACCTCACACACAATGAAACTAGCTAGAAAAGTATGCAAGAGAGAATAAAAGTGCTATAAATAACTCATAAAAATAAGCAAAAAACAGGATACTTAATGTTATATATCACACATCAGGGTTTGCTCAGTGCCTTTCCTCCAATTAGCTCAGTGTGAAATGCCAGAAACACTCACATGTTCACTTCTTAAGTAACAGAAAGTTGAAACCTGAAACAACTTTAAAAAAAGCTTGAAGGAACCAATGAGGTGCTTACTCCAAACCGTAGTCCAGGTAACCCCAATCAGCCAATAACCATAAACCCTCCCCTCTCACTGAAATGGGAGAATGGCTTTGGCTAAACTAAGATGGCCTGGAACATGTGCTCAGACACAGCCTCTACAAACAAACAACTAGGCCCAAAACACAAGCCTGAATATGGACAATGCTACAACTACCCTCACTACTTACGTAGATGAAAAACTGCAGAAATGTTTATCATAGCAGAAAAGCAGCAGTGAGCCTTTAAATGAAAGTTTTAAACAGATAGAAGAGCAAGGAGGCTCTAGAGAATGATTTTAACTGCAAACAAATAAGTTATATGATACACTTCTTGGCAGGAAATCATAACAAACAAAGCCAAACAGATGCTTAACAAATGTAGAAAATTTCCAGTTAATACCTCACATAAAGTGAAACTAGCTAGAAAGTATGCAGCAGCAATAAAAATGCTATAAATAACTCATAAAATAAGCAAAAAAACAGGACACTTAATGTTATATATCACAGATCAGGGTTTGCTCAGTGCCCTTCCTCCAATTAGCTCAGTGTGAATGCCAGAAACACTCACAAGTTAATTTCTTCAGTAACAGAAAGCTGAAACCTGAAACGACTTTAAAAAAGCTTGAAAGAACCAATGAGGTGCTTTCTCCAAGCCGTAGTCCAGGTAACCCCAATCAGTCAAGGACCATAAACACTCCCTTCTCACTGAAATGCAAGAACAGTTTTGGCTAAACTAAGATGGCTTGGAACATGTGCTCAGACACACAGCCCATACAAACAAACAAATAGGCCCAAAACACAAGCCTGAATATGGACAATGCTACAACTACCCACACTACTTAGGTAGGAAAGGAAAAACTGCAGAAATCTTTATCACAGCAGAAAAGCAGCAGTGAGCCTTTAAATAGAAGTTTTAAACAGACAGAGGGGCAAGGAGACTCTAGAGAATGCTTTTAACTGCAAACAAGTTATATGATACACTCTTACTTATCTTGATGTGGTCTGTGCATTGGCCACAAATACTTTGTTTCACTTTAACTAGTACCATACTGATACATTTCTCATCCTGACATAGCTCTTTAGACTGCTTGAGATAACTATCGCTTTGTACATAAAACAGTGAATCTGAAGTTGTCTGTTCTGTCCATTCCACAAAAGATGGGTTATTGGGTCCATGGAACCAGATAATAAGTCCAGGACCAAGCACAGCATTATAATAAAACAGTAGTTTAATAAAACAAACTTAAAAAAGGGTTAGCGCTTTCATGCCTTACAACAGGCACTTCTTCAGACAATCTTAATCAAAGCACATACATCTTAAATATCACAATTAATTGCCCAATTAATGAGTTAATTTGCGATCCTTAAGAAGGGGTTTAAAGGCACAAAACCATTCAACCCTGGAGGTTTATGTGCCTGTAAGAAAGTTATCCATCTAGTTTCAGCTTTCTCAACTTTATTATTCAGATTTCCACCCCAGTTTATCAGCATAAATACATTGTAGAACCATAAAGCAAAAAGAATGATCATTATTAACCTGTATGTGCTTATATAAAGCACTAGTATTATCTTTATGTCTAATGTAACCAATATGTTCATGTAAATGCTCTTCCAAACTCCTAGTGGTTTTCCCTGCATAAAAACTGCTACACTTATTACAGGTAGCGAGATAGACTAAGTTCTTGCTCGAACAATCTGCATAAAATTTAGGTAAAAATCTAGATGCTTTAACAGGATGATTGAACCCTTTTGATTTCAATATATAAGAGCAAGCAGCACAATTTCTACATGGAAATGTGCCTTTTTGTATCTGAAACTGATACACGCTTCTGTCTTTGTTCATAACAAACTGTCTCATTAGAGACAAACCATTCTTGAAACAAAATCATGGTTCATTACCAACAACCCCTAAAATGTTGTCATCTGATACAAGCACTGGCCAATTTCTCTTTATCACATTGCAAACCCAGCTAACATTATTAGAGAAAGTAATAACAGGTTTGACATATTTATCTTGTATTACTCTTCTCCTGGAGGGGTAAAAACCTCACCCCCTCATAGGTTCATAGGTTGGTACTAGGCTATCAGCCCTAGGGCCTATACAAGCCTAGCCATAACAATTCCCTAGCTATTTCTTCCCACACTATTTACTTCCCTGGACCCCTGTCTAGCAGGGCAACTGACATGATCCCCGGGGTGAATTTCCTCAAGAAGTAAGGTTGTGCTACTTCGCGTCTAGCTTCTAAAACTTCTATGCCTGCCATGTCAAGATCTTTCTCTGTATAACCCCAATCTAACAGTTCATCCTTTAAATCTGTTATTGCTTGGGCAAAACCTCATGTCTAGTTTGCAACCGTGATATTCTATAGACTTGATTTTTAGCAATATTCTTAAAGACATACCTAGGATGCATACTAGTACGATGCAACAGGCTATTCTTCCTACATGATTTTCTATAAACAGATGTCTGTAAAATGCCTCCATCTCCCTTAAACAAGTGAATATCCAAGAAATCAATGCATTCCATGTTGGCATTCTTAGTAAATCTAAGATAATCAGTGGTAGACTCCAGATAGGTTACAAATGAATTCACCTCAGAAATATGTCCATCTTATAGGAGAAAAATATCATCCACAAATCTTCTGAAAAATTTTAGATGTGTGGAGAAAGGATGTGGGGTCAAAACATATTCATACTCCCAACTAGCCATCACAAGGTTGGCATAGCTATTAGTACATGAAGTCCACATAAACTCATACAAGTCAGTTAAAAAAATGTTATGTATCCCTAAGGACAGTCTTAATACCAGTAACTACTGCCCTGAGTTTATGTTCAACAAAAATTGACATAGGTTCCGTCAGCCAACCATTACTTGACACAATAGGTCAAAGTGGAGGATCCCTATCATTCTTATGAATCTTGGGTAACCTATATATATAAGGTGTGAGGGGGGACTCAACCAAAAAATAATCATAAAAATCTTTATCTATCAGCCTATTCATCAGCAATTCGTACAGCTCATCTCGGATATGCTAAATCAATCTACACATAGACTTTGGTTGTAATACAACATATACATTGTCATTAGAAAGCATATTCAACATCTTTTCATCATACTCTGCCTTATTAAAAAGAACAATCCCCCCACCCTTATCAGCTGGCCGTATCTATATATTTAAGTTGCCCTTCAAAGAAGGAAGAGCATCAATTTCAGTATGATTTAAATTTACAAAAACATTCTTATTATGTCTCTGTTCTGTTTCAAGGAAGTGTCATTCACATTTATTCAAAAATAAATAAATGGAACTACTCATCTGTGGGCAAAAAACACTTGGCTTCTTATACTTGGTTGCAATACCTTTATCTGAAGGAAAAACAGTCTTAAGCATTACATTACGTGCAAATAGTCTCAGCTGTAAACTAGTCTCAAGCACATCAGTTCTGTTGGCAGGTATAAACGATAAACCACAGTTCAAAACACTAACCTGTTCAGCAGTAAGTTGATAAGAAGACAAATTAAAAACAAAATCATTTTTAATTGTTTCCATGCTGACTGTTTGGTCGCTACTGTCTCGATTGACAGTTTCCTCTTTCTTCTGTCTCTTTGTGCACTGGTATCCTTTATTTTAGCTGGCAACACTCGAAAAGGGATAACAGAAGCTGAAGACATGGCTGCTGTCCTTCGTCTCACTCCAAGTCGTTCATTCTCACTATTCAAAAAATACTTTCCATACTGGAAGATGTAAGTGAACCAATGCCCTATACAGTCAGAAGCATGTACTACAGGTGGTGAAGAGGCTTGACTATTGAAGTCCTGTTGAATATTCATGGAAGCACTACTCTGTGTTGTTTTATTCTCTTTAGCTACACTTGAAGCTTCCAATTGATCATATGTATTACATGGCCACATAAAAATGTGGCCCCACTAAAGTCACTAAAGTCCCGATTTAACTTCTTACTCTTAACAACTTTGAGTTTGGTCTCATAAACAGAGACATTTGTAAAAATCTCATCAATCCGAATCCTGTAAACATTGGCAACACTTCCAGAGTTCATTTCATTAAGGAGATTATCAATTCGTTCACATAACTCATCTTCACATGGCTTGAAAAAGTTGATTAGCAAATGCATATAATTAAAACTCAGTTCAATATTCAACTCTTGCAACTAGCATAACAGTTCCGGGAATACCATGTCATGTGTTGGCATCCTTAAAAGTTGTAGGCCTCTAGGAACCACCTTAAAATGAAGACAAGCTTTTAGATGCAAATGTTGCCAATAGTAACGTTTCAGATTCTACAGTTTATTCTCAATATCTTTCAATAAATTCTTGTAAAGCTCTGTGTCAGTTAAAGATATACTTTCATAAGAATCAGCGTTACCTAATTTTAACAAAAATAAGGGATTCTCTTTCACTTCTACCAGTCTCTGCAATCTGTTCACTACAGTAGCTGTATTACACTTCTCTGAAACACCAGGCATATAATCCAATTCCAGCTCAAAAACCATCAGTCATGCCTGCCAAAGACAGCCAAAAAACACACTCCAAATGAAAATGAAGCAAAGTCTAAGGCAGTAAAGGTCCTGTAAAAACAAAATACCAATGCAGAACCAGATAATAAGTCCAGGACCAAGCACAGATCATATTTAAACTGACTAATTAGAATTTAGTTAGGATAATGAGGAACATCCCATGCTGTTGTGATCAGATGGTGCTATGTCTGGGCAGCATACACTTCTGCTTTGAGGAGTCTCATTAAATTTTGTACCATGTTTAAAAGCTAAAATGACTAGTCAAAATGAAAAAAAAACATTGTTATATAGAGGAATAGGCATAATCAAACAATGAGATCCCTTATTCTGGCTTGTTTAAGCATATATGGAACCTGAGCAACAGAAATCAGAAATTTCTCTTCTTAGTCAGAATAACTAATAAAAACTGACACCTCTTTGTAGTATTGTTATATACTAAGGCAATTTAATGGAAGCCATCTTCTAAATTATGTAATATTTGCAGCAAGATCTTTTATTAATAACCATAATGTACCTATTCTTATGAGAAAAGACTTCTGGAAACAGGTTGCTGATGAACTAAACCAAATTCACATAAGCTTATGAAGAGTATGGAGGAATTACTTCGAGGGATACCATGCAGAGAACAAATGTTTAATGTTTTCACTATTTGAAATGCCCAAAAAGAACTGAATTTCATTTTATTACCAAAATAATCACTGTTGTAGCACATTGTTGCTTCATATCATACAAAGGCATTTTTATATGCAGAATAGATAGAAAATAATCGTTGTATGCATCACAGAAAAGTTAGAAAATAATTATATGTCTTAAAATCAAAGACAAGTTGTCCTTTTTCTTATCTTGTTTCAGGACACTACTTCTTAAAGAGGAAGTGTCCTGTGGAAAGAGGGGCAAGTGGAGACCCTATAGACACTGTATAATTAAGCCAATGAGAACATCCAATTAGATTATTTAGGCCATTACTACTTAATAAATATATGCCAATATTCACAATATTATATATGATCTTACTTGTGTATTTGATATGAACAAAGCAAGCACTGAGTGAAAATAATTAATTATTTTTTCCATCTTTTCATCATCAGGTCAAATTTTACGTTGCTGTAAAGATATCTGGGAATACACCGGACCTTATTAAGATAGAGAATCAAACCAACTCACCCCATACATTATAAGAGCTGGACATAGCAAACAAGACTGAGATACATGCAGCAGTTTAGGAAAAAATTGAAATCTGTTCTTGCATTAACTTAACTAATTTTAATAAGGGAAGCCACCTGCCAATTGCATCTGAAAAAATATCATGAATACTTGATACCACTGACAGATGCTCCAGGACTTGTGCTGGAAAAACGTGTACAACACATGCAACATAGGATAACTAAAAAAGTCAAGGAAGAATTATAGTCCAGTAATTCATAACTGCTGTATCCTAACATTCAGGCTGGGAAGAATGCGACACTGACAGCAAGAAACAAAATTTACTGAAAAAAGTGCATCTTTCATTGTAGTCAATTGTAACCATAACATAGATTGTAAAAGGAGGGTCTTCAGCAAGGTTGTGCGTGGCTCCAGCACTGTGATGAGAAATATGAGAAGAATCATTAAGGACAAAAGGGCTTTTACTGATCGTTCTATGATTTCTTTTAAACCATCACAATTGCAAAAAAGATAGAGAAATCAGTTGGGCTTGTTTTACACTAAGTACAAGTACCACACATGCACTGCTATAAATGACAGTTATGCATTTACCATAACAACAGAGCTGTGTGTCTGTCTTCATCCATCCTCAACTGATGGGTTAATCTGATCTGTCTTGGATCTGATTTTGCCCACTATCAGACTTTAGATCCAGGACTCAGGCTCCTCCCCTTATACACAGGCCCTGCAAGGACAGAGATAATCTCAGATCAAATTTGCCCCCATACCAGTGTAAAGGCGATTGCCCGTAAACCTAGAAGTCCAAATGTCAGAGGGCAGGTGGAAGGAAGGAAGTTGAGGAAAGATGGAAGCAGACAACATATGTCTTTCAGTATGGTAGGAATGTAACTTATATATCTAATCTTGCCTCTTCCATTCATTCCTCAACAGATGTGACAAGAGTCCCCAGCTACTAATACACTTAGGAAATCTCATGGAATGATATCTTGGAGCACAGCTAACCAAAGGAGGCTCTGGACCTTGACTGAAAATCCAATTTATAGTATGAAATGAAGGTATGTACATTGGGCCAAGTAAGAGCAGCACAAATGTCATCAAATGATACTCTAGAAAAAAAAATGCTGCAGATGTTACCACAGATCTGGTTGAATGAGTATTAGAATGACTGAGTAGGTATAAGCCCTTCTCTTTCTGCTTAACAGAGTTTTTCATAAACATGAGAGATACAGTCAGATAACCAGTGGGAAAGCATTACTTTAGAAACTGCTTTACCAAGTTTGGCTGAAGAAAAGGAGACAAATAACTGACCGGTCTTTCTAATCTTAGTACAATGAAGCTGGCAATGCACATTTGGCAAAAGTAACATATATTTGTCTTTATTAGACAAATTTGGAAAGAAAACAGGAAGGCTGATCAATTTAGAGTTGATCCAGAAGCCATCCTCAGACGAAATGAAGGAATATTTCTTGGAGTGACTCTGTCCTTGTGGAAAACCAGATAGGGAGATTTACTAGATATGGTATGCAACTCTGAAAACTTCCTAGTAGAAGTAATGACAACCAAAAATAACGCTTTCCACATCAAGAATTTTAATTCACCTTTGACTGTAGGTTCAAAGGTAGGACTAGTTAAGTCCAGTAACAAAACAGCAATGTCCCAGGGAAGGACAGGATCTCTGAGTAGAAGTCAAAGAAGGAAGATACCCCTAAGGAAAGCTTTAGCTAGCCTAAGTCAGGCAATGGAAAAATGATTCTCCCCAGTATGAAAACTGGACATGTCTTTTAGCTGCACTTTAGTACTGGAGTAATCATCTCCACCATAAAAGACAGATTCCAGAAAGTCCAAATGGCTGAAAGAGCTGAAAAGGGGCCTAGGTTTTTGCTTAAAGCCAGATAGAAAATCTTTTTCCATTTGTATTTATAGATCTTCCTAGTGGAGGATCTTTGCAAAGAGGTCAAAATGTGGACTACTTGGGAAGAAAGCCTGGGCTGTCTAGCCATCATTAAAATTGGTGAAACCAAGATGGATGAGAGAGAAGATCTTGGGATGAACTCAGCACCTAGAGAAGCTGTAGCGGATGAGACCAAAAGAAGGAAAACCACACCTGTAGGGGCCAAAAAAGGAGAAATGAGGATCACTGCCACCTTTTTGCAAATGCTTTATAAAGAAATTTTGGTATGAGAGGGGTAGGATGAAAGATGTGCAGGGGACTGTGGGCAGGCAATTGTAGATCAGAGCATCGCTCCATGACTCCCCTTCCTAGGAGATAATGGCAAAGTATCTGCTGCATTTAGTGTTGTAGGTGGAAGCAAAAAATATGGCAAGGCTGGCCCCAACAGGTAAATATCTGATTCTGCACTGTTGGATTGTAGGACCACTTGTGAGAGGGAAGAATGGACATGCTCAACCTGTCCTCTAGAACACTGGATTTCCCTGGAATGTGTGTGTTGCTATTGGAAAGCAGTGAGAAGACATCACCAATTGCCATACTCTCATGATCTCCCAACACAAGTGACAGGATCGAGTTCCTCCCTTTTTGCTGATATACAAGACCACTGACATTGTCCATCTGGATTGAAATCACACCTACAGAGGGGGTGTTCTGAAAAGCCTGTAATGTTAGGAAGACTGCTCTCATCTCCAAAATCTTGATGTGAAGACTGAACTCTGTAGGGGACCACATGCCCTGGACTATCTTTCCCAGGAAATGCTTACCCAAACTAAGTGAGAAGCATCCATGGTCACTGTGGCTTGTGGTGAAGGTAGTACAAAGGGACAGCCCAATGAGACTATTGGGGACTCCAACCACCACTGGATGTGAGAACTACAAATGGTTGTGAGTAAGACCTGAAAATTCATGGGTTGGTGTCTGATAAACCACTGAGCCGAGAGGGTCCACTGGAAAACTCTCATGTGATATCTGGGGAGAGAAACCAAGGTGAGCCTATGAGATATAGAATCAGTTTTGCTGGTGAATTCTGGAATGAAAGAACAGTAGGTGCTTGTTTATGGTTAGTGGAAATCTTAGTTTGTGGAAGCTTGGTGATTTGCAGTTTTGTGCCCAAAGTGCTCCAATAAATTCCATGGTCTATATAGTGTGAAGCCCGAACTTGGCTGTATTCACCTTAATGCCTATTGTTGAGTAAAGATGGAGCAAGAAGCCCCTGATTAGGATAAGAAGACTGAGCCAGTCATCCAGGTATGGGAACACTTATACCCCAAAAATAACACGCCAAAATTTAATGCAAAGCTTTCGGGTTAACCACCCTTCATCAGTACATAGAAATGTATAAAATTTTTCATTATTTAAATAGGGAGCCATTTGAAATCACATGTTACAGCCAGCCTAACATCATGAATTAACAATTAACTTTTAAAATGACATCACATTTAACAAAAAATGTGCATTTAAAATAAATTTACATTTAAAAGAATAATGCCTAAAACTTATCCAAAACATATTCCTATATCCTAAATGTATAAATACATACATAGTAACAGTATTAAAAATATATATATTAAATTAAATTAAACATTTTCTCTTTGCCTTTTTATTAATACCGGCTTTAAACTAACTGCATTGTTCAAGCCTGGCTTGGCATTTGCCTGAAGTCTAATAATCCATTCATACTCCTTCAACTCTAAAGTATTATTCATATCACCTCCCCTACTTCCCATATTCACTGTACCTATTCCCCTAAACTTAAATTTGTGGGTACTATTATTCTCAGAGTTATGCTTACTCAGTGCATTTGTTACTACTTTCCTTCTAATCCCTGATTTATGTTCTACTATCCGTTCTCTCAATTTCCTAGTGGTCTTACCCACATAAAATGATGTACATAATGTACATGTAGCTAAGTATACTACTTGGGTCATATTACAGTTTACGGGGGTATTGAAGGTGAATATTTCTTTAGTTACAGGATGTTCATAATTATCTGTCTCATCATATATATCACTACAACAACTACAATTCTAACATTTTTTGTCCCCATTTTTCGTTGAGCTCCTTCTTTTTCTTCTTTAAAATCCTTATAACATAGTTTTTGCTTTAGTTTCAGAATTCCTATAGGAAAATTGTGATTTCTCTCCTACTATATTTTTAATCTCGGGCATAGCCATTAGAATAAGCCATTTTTTTCTCTATCATATAACGTATATCTTTAGTATTAACATTAAATGTAGTGACATATCTCACTGCATTTTCTTTTTTATCCAGCAGCTGTAGCTCTTGTGCCACCTCTGTACTAAAAATTGGCTTATATCTATTTACTCTACCTTTTACTACATCCTCATATATATTATTTACAACATGTTCAGGATAACCATTCTCTTTAAATTCTTGCATCATTTCCTTAGCTTGATCTATGAAATTACTTTCTTCCGTATTAAGCTTACTAGCCCTTAATAATTGCACCCTCAGTATTCCTTTAAATGTGTGTGGTGCATGCATACTACTCCTATTGATATATCTACAAATATTGACTTCCTTTTTATATATTGTAGATTCTATTTTTTCTTCTTTTTTATATAACTGTATATCTAAAAACACTATACTTTCTTCTGATGCCAACATTTTGAACTTTAAAAAGTCCATGGAACTATTTAAGTACATGATATAATTCTCTAATTCCTCCATATTACCATTCCATATTAAAAAGCAATCATCTACAAATCTTCTATAAAATTTAACCTTATTATTTAATTCATTTTCTTAACTAAAAATATAATGCTTCTCTCGTTGATATAATACCAAGTTGGAGTACGTGTTTGCTACTGGGGTGCCCATTGCTACCCCAGTTAGCTGCAAATATGGCGTTTTATCAAAAATAAAAACATTATTTGTTAATATTACCTCTAACAATGTACATATATTTTCTATTTCTCTAGCTTGAATATTAAGTTCATTATTGAGAAAAATATGTATAGCGTCCACTCCATATTCATTTGGAATTACTGTAAAGAGTGATGTAATGTCTAATGTCACAAAAATAAAGTTCTTCCCAACATTCTTAACACACCATTCATGTAAATCACATAAAAAGCTATTAGTGTCTTTTATTATACTAGGACATTTACTCAAAAATCTCCCTAATTTCATTTGTAAATATTTTGAAATCGGTTCAGTTATCCAACCACCCCCTGAGACAATAAGCCTCAGGAGTGGATTATCCAAACATTTATGTATTTTTGGAATCCAATATATTTGCGGTATCCTAGGGCATGGTACAGAGAGATAGTTAAATAAGTCAATTGTTATATCATCATTCAATTGTAAATCATATATTATCATATTAACCTCTGAAATACATTTTCGAACTTCATTGTAATTTATTCCTTTAAAGGTTGTAGCATCATTCAAGATACTTTTAAAACTTTCTGTATATCTTTCTTTATCCATTATTACCACTGCACCTCCTTTATCCACTTGCTTAATTATTAATCTATCATCTCTTTCTAACATTCTTAGTGCTTCATGTTCAGCATAAGGCAAATTATACAATTTCTTTCCATTCCTTTTAGAATAAAATGCTCTCAATTCTTACTCAACGACATCTGAAAAAGCAGTCAAAATCGGGCATATCAGAGGTGTAAAAGTGCTTAATTTTTTACAGACAGATGTTTGTGAATTCACTTCCTTAAAAATTAGCTTCAAACTTACATTTCTAACAAACAATTTCAAATCTGTAATTACCTGCACTATATTATCAGTGGCATTAGATATAAATTTCAAGCCTTTACTCAAAAGCTCTAGTTGAGCGGCAGTCAGTATTACTGTTGAAAGATTAACAGTACCTTTTATTATTCGTATCAGCGTCAAAATACTTTGTTGTGAAGCGCAGGGCTGTTGCTCTTCCTCTTCACCCCTGTCGTTGTTTGTTGCATTTGTCTTTGTTGTGACCGACCCCTCGGTGATGATTTCTGTTGCATCATTATCTTCTCTGGCTGTTTTAGCTGAAAAGGTGAAAAAGAGGTAATTTCACCCTGTGTGTCTTTATCCTTACTTCCCGATGAGCATTGAAGGGTAGAGCATTCCTTCGCCCTAGAGTGTATCGCACTGTCAACGGAACCATTCCTTTGATTTTCTATAGGAATCTCCTCGTCATTTGCTACGTCTTTTGAAGATATCTCTAATCACCGATTGGGTGTAGTAGATGCTTGAATTTGCATGTGCGCTTTCTGATTGGACAGTGGTTCCATAGCTGACTGTACTGCCCCAAAAGTGTCTAATTGATCTAAAGAATTTTTAACTTTTTCTTTTTCTTTTGAGTTAACAGTACCACTCTTAGAAACCCAACATTGGTTTTCATTTCTCGGCCACGAAAAGATATGTCCGTTCCTGAAATCATTAACGTCTCATTGCAGTTTGTGCTTCTTTTTAGACTCCAGTTTAGTATCAGGCAAATGAAGATGATCTAATACTGCTTGATACATCCCACTGGAACTTACATAACAAGGCATGTTCAGAATGTCATTTTCCAGCTTTTCTATCTCTTCTATAAGTTTTTCTCAGTTCGTTCAAAGAAATAATTCATAAGTCTCATGTAATCTGCACTCAATTTTAAATTGAGTTGCTGCCATTGCACAAGAAGTTCTATGTAAGTGTTCGCATACGAGGGCATTTTCAGTATTCTTAGCCCTCGTGGTACAACACCCACCTCCAAATAAGCTTGAAAGCTTAACCGCTGCCATTGGAGTTGTTTGTACATTTGTACTTTTTTCTCTAAGGTCTCTAACATTCTCTTAAATTCCTGTCGTCTGGTCAGCGGTTACCAATGAAGGAGGTGCATTAAACATTAATTGCAACAGTGGGTTGTTCTGCATTCCTAGGAATCTTTTTACTGAACCATTCGGTTCTCTTACCACAGTACTCAAAGTATCAATCAAACTCATGACGCTGGCTGAAACTCTCCCTTAATCTTGACATACACAGTATCAGCTAAATTCCAATAGTCAGAAAACCAACAGGCAGTACTTATAACCCCTCAGCATGAGATGAGCTGAAAACACTGCCATGCACTTGGTGAACACCAGGGGGAGTGTAATGAGATCAAGTGGCAGGGCTCTGAACTGGAAGTGACTTATTCCCAGTCTGAAATGAAGAAACCTTCTGGAGCATCTCTTCTTTTTTCTATGGTAGTATTCATCCTGAAGGTCAATCAAGCACATCCAGTCATCCAGCCTTAGTAATGGGAGTATTGACTGTATGTGACTATCAACAATTTTGTTTGTTCCACAAATTGGTTCAAGTGACTTATGTCCAAAATTTTCTTGAGGTCCCTGTTTCTGTTTTGGCACTAAAAATAATTTTAAATAAATGCCTGATCCTTACTGGTTTGGTAGGACTTGTTAGATGATTCAGTTTCTTAGCTGTTAGATGACTCAGTTTCTTAGCAGCTTATTTTATTTGTAATGCTGCTGCTTCCATTTGGGAGGGCAGGACATTGGGAAGTTTCTTTCATTTTGGAGGAAGATGTAGAATAGGGATGGAGTAGCTTCTGGTTAGGATCTTTTACACCCAAACATTTTTTTTCTTTAATATTTTTTTATTGTTTTGCAGATGAAAATACAATATTCTATCAAACCTTGCTTGTGGCAAACTGAAAATCATGAAACAAGTAATAAACACTAAAAAGTATTTTTGTGCAGGTAATAATGGGAGAAATTTGCAGTAATAATAATAGACATTCAAGAGAAAAAAAAAACATAAAATAAAAGTAACTATTTACATAGGTGTATAATCAACTGAAAGTATATACAATAAAGTTAATCATATCTGTTTAGTTAGATATATTGTCCATTATTTCCAAGGTATCCATTACTATTAGCCAAGAGTTCTTGAATGATGTAATTCTGCAGGCTCTGTTTTTTATTGTATTCAAATCCATCTATCCAGCAGTCATGGTAAGATTTTTAAATTCTTTAAATGTTAGAAAAGTTTGCTTTTCCCAATTTATTGTAATTGTCTTTTTGGCTACAGATAATTAAGTCCATAATATTGATTGCCTATTTCTTGAAACACTGTTAGGCACTGGTGAGTTAAACAACACCAGTGATTTAGTTAACTCAAAATTGTTGTTAAATATAGTCTGAAAAAAGGAGTTAAAATTATACCAATAGGATTTTAATTTTATGCAGTCATAAAAAACATGTTCCCAGTTCACTTCTAGATTCAAATTACATCTCCAACAGCTTTCTTGTTTGTTAAACATCAAGGATATTTTATGTGGAGTATAAAGGATTTTATGTAGGAATCTCCATGTGAACAAGTGCTAATGGGGAGATAATGTTGAAAGTTTTGACGATTTAAGAAATAGTTTTTTTCTCATGATCTTGTGGTGGATATTTATTAGTTTTTTCAAAGTAATTCCAATAAGAGTCTTTATGATGTATTTTGTTTTCTCTGATTATTTTGCAAATGTTTGATAGGTATCCACTTCCTTGGAAGGGCTGGCTGGTGATGAATATAATGTAGTTAATAAATTTGGGTATTTTTAGCCTAACATATATTTGCATGTTGTCTCTCTAAGTTTTTAGTGTATGTCTTAAAGACTTAAAGATTAACCAGGTGTTGCTGGATAGATTATATTTTTTCTGCTAGGTAATTGATGGGGAGTATATTATTCCTTTCCATAAGTTAGTACCATTATATTAAGTCTGCCTTCTTTAAGATCTCCATTTTGTTAAATTGAAGTGTTTCAAAGTAATTGGGTGTATATGATATTGGAAAAATTAAAATAAATTCAAGATTTAATACTGGGATCAGAGTTAATAAACTTATTAAATAAAGATAATGTTTGAGTTATATAGGTCGAAGAAATATTATTATTTTTATTTTCGGTCAGGTGTGATTTTAAAATTCAATAAAAGATGTTTGGAAGAATAAGTAAATAATCTTGTGTTTGTTTTTGCATGGCATCTAGACAAATTTTTTCATGTAATGATGTCCAAATTGAAGAGTATGATGGATAAAGCCATATGGTTATGTTTTTAATTGCTGCAGATTGGGCATATATCTCATATCAGGAAGATTTATTCCACCATTTTCCCAGTCTGGTAAATGGTTATTTAACAGTATTCTGAGCTTAAGTGGGTACCATAAGAATTTCAGGATTATTTTGTTGAACTTTTGTATTATATTTTTCAGTGGAGGTAAGGAAAACACTTGTATAATGTATAATGTATAATATTTTGGGGAAAATGATTGATATGATTATATATAGTCTGTCCTCCACTGTAAATAAGTATTTATTTCAATTATTAATCAATGTCTCTATGTTGTTTATTATTGTAGTATAATTATATGTGATAGTGTCACCTAAATCTTGAGTTATATAAACACCTAAGTATTGAAGATTATTCTCTGAAACAATATATCTAGAGAAACTTTTTATCTAATTTATTTTTTGTTTTGGGGATTATACATAGTATTTTTGTTTTGTCATCATTAAACTGCAGTCTCAATATATTTTGGAAGTGAGACATGGATTTAAATAAGGAATGAATAGAGTATTTATGTTAGATAAAGATAATAGGATATCATCTGCAAATAATTCTAGTTTCAAATTTATATCTTTGGTTAGTTCTATACCTTTTATGTTGACTTGTGACCTAATATTGTTTGCAAATGGTTCAATCAGTAGTGCAAACAGCAAAGGTGACAACGGACAACCTTGTTTGGTTCCTTTAATAATTGTAATAGGTCCCGATCTATAAGAACCTATTTTAACAAATGCGAGAGAATTTTCATATAATGTCATAATTAAGTTTATAAAGGCCTTGGGAAATGTATTCTTCTAAAACTAATTTTAAGTATTTCATATTTACTGTATCAAAGGAGCTATTGATGTCTAATGAAACTAAAGTTAAATCTTTATTTGTATATTTAGTATAATCTATCAGTGTCATAAACTCTTTTAATGTTATCATAAGTGTTGCTTCACTTTATGAAGCCTGCCTGGTCTTCATGTATTATTTCTAGAAGAAAGTGTTTAATTCTATTTGCAAAAATTGCCATAAGCATTTTATAATCTATGTTGAGTAATGATATAAGTCTGGTCTTCATGTATTATTTCTAGAAGAAAGTGTTTAATTCTATTCACAAAAATTACCATAAGCATTTTATAATCTATGTTGAGTAATGATATAAGTCTGTAGGAGGTACACTATTTTGCATCTTTACCTGGTTTGACTACTGGAGTTATTAGTGAGTATTTCATGAAGGGGGAATTATTAGTTTATCTTTAGATGTATTATATAATTTTAGGAGTAAAGATAATGATTGTCCAGGTAGTATGCATATCATTTCTAGTAGTATATTGTCCGATCCAGGGGCCTTATTCATTGTAAGTTTAGATATCTGTGCTTTTAATTCTGTCATTGTTACTGGTTTATTAATTAAGTCTATTTGATGTTGGGATAGTTTGGTAGTAGTATTCTTATTTAGAAAATTTTTAACTACATTTAGCAAATTTATTTCTTAAGTTAGACGAATTAAGTTTGTTGCAATGCTGTCTGAAAGCTTCTAAGATACTATTATCATCAGTCTCTACTTTATTTGTGTATGTTGAGAATTATATCCAAACATCTTGAATGATCAATGGTCAGGCAATAGAGTGCACGGATAAGATCCCTGTAACTGCCTGCAGTGAGCAGCAGTCAGACAATCATTCAGGAACAATGATAAGACCTATCAGACAAGGGGTCCTGAAAGATCTGCTTTATTGAGCAACCTCTGCCATGGGAGCTATGTCCACCATTAGTGTTCCCACCTCTGCCTCAGCTCAGGTCTCCCTCTCTTTCTCCAGGAGTATCAGGTACAAACGATCCCTTGAGACTTCCAGAACAAAAACTTTTTCTCTCCCTTTTTGTTTCTAGAAAAGTTTCTCATGGGGAGAGGACCAGAGAGTTACGAAATACAGGATTTGACCATCTTTTTCAGTCTTAGATATTTTTCATTAACTTTTGGACCAAACAGTGTTGATCGATCATGGAGGGGGCATTTACAAAGGATGTCTTAAAGTGATCCATAAAATTATATAGGTGCATCCAATCATGTCTGTTTACAAATATGACAGTTCCCACAGCTTTAGAGGTACCTTCTATGGTGTTGGAGAGGAAGTGCATGAAAAATTTAGAGAAGGATTGGATGGAAGCCACAGGTGAGTTAACCGACTTTCTCTCCTCAATAGACAGGGACCCTAAGAAAGATTTGGAGAGTCCTTTGGTCAAATTTCTATAAAAGCATGTACCATATGCCAGATAATTCACTTCCTGAGAGCAAAGGTTGCTGATGCATAGACTCACTTCCCAAATCTGCCGAATGGAAAGATTCCCTATTAGGGGAATGGACAGTGGACCTCTCTTCAGCCAGCTCCTTCTTGGTGGCTGCTGCCACCACTATGGAATCAATTCCCAGACCCTTACTCCAATAAGGACTATCTTTTGGTTATACCAGGAATTTGTCAGATTTGTGTGGGATGGGTTCCAGTTTGTTCCCATCCAGTTTGCTCCATGCCCGTTTTGTACACTGGAGAACTGTGCATGTATATGTATGTACACACACACACACATATATATATATATATATATATATATATATATATATACATATATATATATATATATATATATATATATATATATATACACATATATATACATATATATATATATATATATATATATATATATATATATATATATATATATATATATATATATATATATATATATATATATATATATATATATATATATATATATATATATATATATATATATATATATATATATATACATACATACATGCATTTGAATGTAAGGATGAAAAAACAGAAGAAAAGTAACAGAAGAATTTTTAATTTTATTGAAAAGCATATACAATGAGGAAAATGGATAGGAGAAGTTAATAATGGGGAAAAGGAGAGGGGAAAGCTGTAATGGAGGTCTATTCATCTCAGATATTGAAAAAATAACAAGACAATAATGCTGGATGATGAAAGGCATATAGTAAACATAAAGTAAGTAATAGAACAGATGGGCCTTAGAAGATATTGGGACCATTGGTTTCTCAGCAAAGGTGTATAAGACTGAGAAGGAGGAACTAGTAGGAAACCTGAGAAATATCCTCTAAAATTTATATGCAAAGATGGTTTTTACCAAAGTCACTGTCAAATGTAATAGTTGCTCTACCAAATGACACAAAGAACTTAAAGAAGTGAAAATCTACATGCCCATTTCAATAGCTTATGTCTATGCAAAAATATAGGCTGGGGTAATTATTAATAGAGCTGAAAGGGTCATTGTTAATTCCTTACTGGATTTTGGTCATACGCGACATGCCTTATATCCTATAATCTCCTGCTTATCAGCCTTCGCAGTCCTTCTCTATGCATCTTAATTAACTTCTACTACAAATAAATGAATAATTAAATAAACAGTTGCATTTAATCTGTCTAGCTGCACTAGTTCATGGCAGTTTGTCCACATGTATGTACAACTTTGGTAGCACAAAATTATAATTTGGTCATGAAGTTCAGTTGAAATTTTTTAAATTACCTTTTCCCTCTGTATCACAAGTTGTTCACTAAATACTTTCTACTGGCAGGTGTGAGTTTGATTTTTATTCCTGGTTTTCAGTTCTGCATAGAACTTTGAGTATTATATGAGTCTGTGTAGATTCGTCCTTGATGAAGTGGAATAAGAGATGACAAATTGTCAAAAAATGCTTTAGGCACAGAAGGATAAGAAGGATACATTGATACTCTCTTTTAACTATGCTTGTAATATGTTCCTTTTTCTGCAAGACAGAATTAATATGGAAAATTTCAAATGTACAGATATTTTAGGAGAAAGAAGTACTTTCTGACACTCTCCTCGATACTGAAGAAAATGCTTGTACTATACCTACAACACCATAATATGATACTAAATAAAAAAATAACTAAAATTATACAAATAAAGTTAATTTCTTTGGTAATAAGGTGAAGCTATGTTTTCCTTTTGGGTAGGGGTGTAGAATATCATAAAATCTCACATATCATTAAGTCTGTTTTGGACATTTGAAAGATGGCATCCCTGCTAAGCTGAGATGAATGTACAGTAGATGCAAACTATTTATAAACAAATGTCTGTGAGTAACAAAGTTCTGTCATATATTAGGCATTATACAATACAGTGTGCAAAGACTGGGTGAAGATGGGTGAAAGGTGTCAGCCTAGCCAGACAGAATTTTGGAGATAATTCTGTCATTTGTAGATGTTAATGTAAACCACAGGCTTGTTGTCTTAAATGGTAAAAATAGTGTTACATGTGGAAATGGAAAAAATGTAACAACAGTGCATTCTACTGACCAAGTAAAGCATGTTGTGATCCTTTGATGTTAAAACTCAGAGCCAGAAAGTCTAGAGTGAGGCATCCTGCCTATTAATTTAAGGCCAGAGTTAATGGCCATAATTTGCATGCATAAATGTCCCTTATTGATCTGGTTTCTGCCCAGAGGTGAAGAATGTAAATGTAGTTTCTGTTAGCCTGAGAACCCAGGGAAGTGAGAAGAAGGATGTAATCTAACCCAGGGAAGTGTGAAGAGTGATGTAATGTGAACCAGGAATGCGATTTTAAAAACAGAGAGAATCAGAAAGCATTAAGCATTTTTGTCTTGACCATCCAACTCACTAGCACTGTCTTGCTCGATATGTAAGTTTATCTTAGACTTGTGTTTTCTTTTAGAAATAGCTAGAGATTAGAAAGATTAGACTAAGTGTTTTTTCTGTGATGTCAGAACTGTACTACTGAATTATTTTAAGTATTTCTATGTGATCTCTGAACTCTTGACTAGCACTGTGTAGTAAAAGTATAGTCTTGTGTTTTGACTATTTGTTATTAAATATTTTTAAACCCTTTCAACTGTGGGTGTTTTTGTAGAGATAAATTAAGCTGTTTAGAGTACTTGCATGCCTTTGGTAAAATTGTACAACGCCACTCCAATAGCTTTAGCCGTCAGCTATACTACCAACTGGATAATAATATTGCACAGTAATAATTGGACACCCTTTTAAGGGCTTTTGAGTAGCTTATACATATTAGTGGGTGGTGGCATCTGGTGTTACTGTATAGTCTGGGAAAAAGGGGCACAGCTGGAGAACATGTGCCAGCCTTCCCCAGGAGTGTCTGTGTGGTTGTATTAATTCTTCTCAAAGTGTGTGTGTGTGTGTGTGTGTGTGTGTGTGTGTGTGTGTGTGTGTGTGTGCGTGTGTGTGCGTGTGTGTGCGTGTGTGTGTGTGTGTGTGTGTGTGTGTGTGTGTGTGTGTGTGCCAGTGGGGAGTCTTATTTGGGGACCTGGAGAGCAAGGGAGCGACCAGCCCCAGACTGACTGTGATCTCTGTGTGCTCTTAAGGGAAATTGCACTTTACTGTGTGCATTTGTTATCCTTTCCTCCTATATGAGATGCCCCTCACTGGTGTTAGTGGTGAGGATTGAGGCTCCTTGATTGTTGGGCCAGGGCATGGGCATCACATATTAATTGTTTGGCAGTGGTGGGATATCCACACCACATATTAATTGGTTGGCAAATACTAATTGGCTTGTAGTGGTATGGGTAGAGTGAATTCCTGTAATTTGTGTACAGAGAGCTCTGAAGGCTTTTTGTACTCTAAATCAGCCATGCAGTGAATACTCAGAGTTCAGATCACAATTGTTTTATTTCTTTTGTTAGCTTAGTTAGTCAGGGTGAGCAGAGAGCATGTTTGCAGAGGAGTACGGAAAGCTGACAAGGAGCCAGCTGGTGGAGATGTGCCAGGCTAGGGGACTGATGCATGGAAACCTGACTAAGGCAGACCTGATTGCAGCCTTGGATACAGCTGCATCAGAAAACAGCAACCAGGAGGACAGTCAGATTGGCAGTGGAGATATAATACCCTCTGAGAATGGACAGCTCAACCTTTCTGCAAAGGACTTAAAAATCCATCTGGAGCTAAAGAGACTTGAGTTGGAGGCCAGGTGTTTGGAGATAGAAACAGCTGAGTGACTGAGAGTCTACAGGCTGAGGAGAATGAGAAACTGCTATGCCTGGAAGCTGAGGAAAAGGAGTGGCAGAGGAAGCATGAGACGGAAATGCTGACTCTTTGCCAGAGTCATGGAGGTAATGGGGAAGGGAGTAACTGGACCCCAGGAGCACAAAAGGTCAGTAATTTCTTCTGCAGTTTAAAGAGGTGGATAATTTTGATAGTTTCATTCATATGTTTGAGAGGGTATTTGAACAGTATGGTGTTGACCAAAGGCTCTGGGTATGGTTCCTGACCCCCTTACTCCATGGAAAAGCTGTAACTGTTTTGTCAAAAATGTCTTATGTTTCATGTTTTGATTATACTGCTGTTAAAAATCACTTGTTAGAATTGTTTAAGCTAACATCTGAAACATATTTCGTGAGCATAGAAGCAAGGCAGATGAAAGTGTGTGTGAATATGTTGCTGAACTGAGCATTTATTTCCATAGGTGCATGAATGGATGTCAGCTCACCACTTTTGAAGGGCTGGCAAACCTTTTGGTAAGGGAACAAGCCCTTAGCACTTTGCCTGAGGACATGAGGATCTGGTTAGCTGATAGACAATGTGTTACTTCAGATGAGTTGGGAAAGAACCATCTGCCAGTACCAGGGGAAGCCACTAGTCCAGGTACATGTCCAGGAGCTAGGGTTAAATGTTTTGAATCCAACCAGTGGGGCCATGTGGCATACAGGTGTCCATGGAGGCAAAGTGGGGAACAAAAGGTGAAGGGGCCAGTAAGTGGGAAAGACAAAATGCCAATAGTAGGTTGTATTGAGACAACAAGGGTACCAAACTACCAGCCTGCAGATGTCCTGATAGGTAAGGATTTGAATGAGGCAGTAACATGTGTTTGTGCAGTTATACGCAGTAGGCTAGGAGACAAGCATGTGGGTCTGGTAGCCTGGGGGAGACCCAGACAGACTGCATACTTGCAGCCAGGACTGGTGAGGTGGTTACTTCAGGGAGGGAGCTACCCTGTAGCAGTGAGACTGAAGGTGAGCCACAGCTGCTTGTGGTACCGATAGTCCCTTGGACAGAGTGACTGCAAAGGTAGAGGTAAGTAGTAGTACCCAAGCTGACAGTGTGGCACCACTGTCAGAGGATGCCACACTTCCTGTAGAAGGGGAGCTGGGAAGGGTTACAAGAAGAGAGTTGAGACAGGCTCAGCTCTCAGACCCTATATTGTAAGGTCTGAAGCAGGTAGCTTGGGTGGCACCTGATTCTCAAGGAAAGGGGGAATCTGTATAATGGGACAAAGGGTTACTGTACAGAGAGTGGACCACTGAGGGAGGGCTAGAAGGTGAGGGAGTACAGCAGTTGGTAGTGCCTAGAACCTACCTTCTGGCACTTCTAGCCATAGCCAATGATATTCCCTTTGCAGCTCATATGGGCATAAAATGTACAAAGAGGTGTATTATGCAGAACTTCTATTGGCCTGGAATTTCCAGAGATGTAACAGGGTACTGCAGGATCTGTGAGCAGTGCCAAAAGGGTAGGCAAGGCAGGAGACTAGGTGAGAGCTCCTTTGATGCCTTTGCTTGTGATTGAGGAGCTATTTCAGGGGGTAGCTATGGATATTGTGGGTTCTCTGAGTACCCCAAGTTCCACAGGGAAAAAGTATATCCTAGTGGTAGTGGATTATGCTACATGATACCCTAAGGCAGTGGCTTTGTCCTCCATTGAGGCAAAGAAGGTGGCAAATACGTTTTTAGAGATTTTCAGCAGGGTAAGTTTCCCAAAAGAAATACTGACTGACAGAGGTGCCAATTTCATGTCAGACCTGCTGGCTTGTCTGTGGAAGTCCTGTGGGGTGAAGCACATGAAGACCACCCCTTACCATCCCCAGACTAATGGTCTTGCTGAGAGGTTAAACTCTACAATCAAGTCCATGCTACGAGCATTTGCAGATCAGTTTAAGAGGGAGTGGGTCAAATATTTGCCCCATCTGTTGTTTGCTTACAGAGAGGTTCCCCAAGAATCCACAGGTTTTTCACCCTTTGAGTTGCTGTATGGGCATAGGGTGAGGGGACCTCTAGATTTAATTCGAGATGAGTGGGAAGGTGAGTGTGAGTCTCACAATGAGTCTGTTGTGGCATACGTCCTGAACCTCAGGACAAGGCTCAGGGAACTCATGGGCTGGGCCGAGGAGAACATGGCAGAAGGCCAACAACAGAAAAAGGTGTGGTATGACAGGAATGCTCAAGCTAGAGAGTATGCTGTGGGCAAGCAGGTAATGATTCTCATTCCTGTCAGATACAACAAGCTGCAAGCAGCTTGAGAGTGACCCTACAAGGTGGTAAGAAAGGTAAGTGATGTTAATTACATGGTGAAACTGCTAAGCAGAAGGCAGGCTGACATCTCAGTGGAAGGGGTAGCAATGTCCCAGCATCTATCTCCTACCCATGTTCAAGAAATCCGAGCAGTGTTGCAGGAATTTGGGGACATGTTCACTGGGAAACCAGAGTGCACCCACCTGGGGCAACACCAGGTGGATACAGGACCCCACAGGCCTACTACACTGGCCCCTTATAGAGTGCCTGAGAGAGTCAAACAGACTCTGAGGAAGGAGGTACAGGAGATGTTGGAACTAGGGGTAATTCAAGATTCAACAGTCCCTGGGCCTCCATAGTGGTGCTGGTGCCAAAGAAGGATGGCAGCACCAGGTTCTGTGTGGACTACAGGAAATTAAATAGTCACACAGAGTCAGATGCTTACCCCATGCCTAGGACAGATGAGGCCCTAGAGCAGCTGGGTGGAGATAAGTATCTTACCACCATTGATTTTACCAAGGATTACTGGCAGGTGCCCTTGACTCCCAATGCTAGAGAAAAGTCAGCCTTTCTGACTCCTTTTGGCTTGTATGAGTTCACAAAGATGCCCTTTGGGATGAAGT
Source organism: Protopterus annectens (assembly GCF_019279795.1). NCBI lineage: Eukaryota > Metazoa > Chordata > Ceratodontiformes > Protopteridae > Protopterus > Protopterus annectens. The sequence continues at coordinate 245,622,304 of NC_056727.1, read as the reverse complement.
ATGCCCCAGCAACTTTCCAGAGGCTGGTAGATCACATCCTAGCAGGAGCAGGAGGGTTTGCCCTTTCTTACCTAGATAATATTGCCATCTACAGCCATTCCTGGCAAGATCACCTTCAACATGTCAGGGAGGTGCTGGGTAGACTACAGAGGGTAGGGTTGGCCATTAAGCTGAGCAAATGTCAGGTGGGTATGGCAGAGGTATCCTACCTAGGACATAGAGTGGGGAGTGGTAAGATAAGGCCAGAACCTGCCAAAGTGGAAGCTATTCAGGCATGGCATGCACCTGTTACTAAAAAGCAGGTGAGGGCATTTTTAAGGACAGCAGGGTACTACCGAAAGTTTGTCCCCAGTTATAGTACCATAGCTGCTCCCCTCACAGACCTGACAAGGAAAAAAAGGCCAGATAAGGTAGTGTGGACCCTTACATGTGAGCAGGCATTCCAGAAGCTTAATGAAGCTTTGGGAGGACCCTCTCTGTTAACCGGTCTAGATTACAGCAAAGAATTTGTTGTGCAGGTGGATGCTTGAAACCATGGGGTGGGGGCTGTACTTAGTCCAATTTCTTCAGTGGGGGAAGAGCACCCAGTGGTTTATCTCAGTTGTAGGCTCAACCACAGGGAGGAATGCTATGCAGCTGTAGAAAAGGAATGTTTAGCCATAGTGTGGGCACTGCAGAAACTTCAGCCTTACCTGTATGGAAGTAAATTCACTGTTATGACAGATCACAACCCCCTAACATGGTTAAACAGAGCCAGCCAACAAAATGTCAAGTTGCTAAGATGGAGCCTGGGGTTGCAAGCATATGATATGTCCATGCAGCACTGTAGTTGGATTAGCAATGCCAATGCAGATGGGCTCTCAAGACTGGGAACAGGGTAAGGTATAATCAGATAGACCTAACTACCTCAAGCAGCATTTCTCAAGGGTCACTTGAAAAACTAGCTTGAGTTCTCCAGGGGGGAGATATGGGAAGATTGGGTGAAGATAGGTGAAGGCTGTCAGCCTAGCCAGATAGAATTTTATAGATAATTCTGTCATCTGTAAATATTAATGTAAACCACAGGCTTGTTGTCTTAAATGATAAAAATAGTGTTACATGTGGAACTGGAAAAAATATAACAGTGCACTCTACTGACCAAGTAAAGAATGTTGTGACCCTTTGATGTTAAAATTCGGAGCCAAAAAGTCTAGAGTGAGGCATCCTGCCTATTGTTTTAAGACCAGAGTTAATGGCCAGAATTTGCATGCACAAATACCCTTTATTGTTCTGGTTTCTGTCCAGAGGTGAAGAATGTAAATGTTGTTTCTGTTAGCCTAGGAACCCAGGGAAGTGTAAATAAGGATGTAATGTAACCCAGGGAAGTGTGAAGAATAATGTAATGTGCACCAGGAATGTGATTTTAAAAACAGGGAGAATCAGAGAGCATTAAGCATTTTTGTCTTGACCATCCAACTCACTAGCACTGTCTTGCACTATATGTAAGTTTATCTTAGACTTGTGTTTTCTCTTAGAAATAGCTAGACACTAGAAAGATTAGACTAAGTGTTTTTTCTGTGATGTCAGAATTGTACTACTGAATTATTTTAAGTATTTCTCTGTGATCTCTAAGCTCTTGACTAGCACTGTGTAGTAAAAGTATTGTCTTATGTTTTGACTATTTGTTATTAAATATTTTTAAACGCTTTCAATTGTGGCTGTTTTTGTAGAGATAATTTAAGTTCTTTAGAGTACTTGCATGCCTTTGGTAAAATTGTACAAAGCCATTCCAATAGCTTTTGCCATGGGCTATACCACCAATTGGATAATAGTATTGCGCAGTAATAATTGGACACCCTTTTAAGGGCCTTTGAGTAGCGGATAAATATTAATGGGTGGTGTCAGCTGGTACTACAGTATAGTCTGGGAAAAAGGGGCACAGTTGGAGAACCTGTGCCAGCCTTCCCCAGGAGTGTCTGTGTGGTTGCATAAACTCTTCTCAAAGTGTGTGCATGTGTGTGTGTGTGTGTGTGTGTGTGTGTGTGTGTGTGTGTGTGTGTGTGTGTGTGTGTGTGTGTGTGTCAGCTACTTGGGCAGGGACACGAAGCACTGGTTGGACAGAGAGGGTGCTGGAGGTTTTAGCTTGCGCACTAGGCTGAGATCTGGACCCTATAGCTGTGCCAGTGGGGAGTCTTATTGGAGACCTGGACAGCAAGGGAGTGACCAGCCCTGGACTGACTGTGATCTCTGTGTGCTCTTAAGGGAAATTGCAGTTTACTGTGTGTATTTGTTATCCTTTCCTCTTATACCAAATACTGCAGTCTTTGGGAGACATCTTTGCATATACGATCAACAGCAGCTGCACTGTACCAATAAGAACTACAGTTCAGGGGTTATGGTTACAGCAGGAATGGAGTAGTAAGTTGTCCTATACATTCATGTATGGCAATGATGTATAAACATGTTCTGACTGGATTATAAGAGCTCTGTGTAGACTTTGCATGCCAGTAGCTTCAAATATGCAACACAGTTTTTCTACATCATCATTATTGTCATCAACAGCATCAACTCCCTGTTTTCCCATTTTCTGTATAGGGTTGGGGTGTCATATCAACTGTTCCCATCTCTCTTCATTCAATGCCACTCTCCTACCTTCTTCGACGCTCATGCCTCACTGTCATAGGTCTTCTGTCACACAATCTGTCTACCTTTTGCTGGATAGTCTAGTTTCCTCTTGGCTTTTTCCTGCCCGTCCCAAATCTTCATCACCAGATTGTCGTCTGCTTTTCTGCACGTGTCCAAACATCTGTAATCTGTACTCTTTGACCTTTTCTGTCTTTCCCATTTTCTGCAGTTGGAGTTACTTTGGTTTCTGCATTTATGCAGGTTTTTTACATCTATAATTAAACAGACAGATGTCCTAAGAATGACTTTCAGAATCACATGTTTTGAAACAACAGAGACATGAAAGCTTGCATATGCCATCATCTGCAAATCTAACCTGAAATTCTCCTTCTAGAATTGGGCCATTTCTCAGAAGGTCATCAGTTCAGGGCATTTCCTTATGGCATGCTCAACTTGTTTTGAAATCTAACAAATTATATGAAGTAATGGAGATAACCATTTGAGGTATCAAGGCTTGGAATGTCAAGTCCAGTAATGTAGAGTCTGAATGGCCTAAAATCTGAGCTTACAAAGACTAAGTCAAGATTTCCTTTTCTATGAATATAACTATTAAGTGTAGTGATCTCAGAATTGATATATATAGAAGTTTGGGGAGAGGGGTTTGCCCCCCACATTATGTGGTGCATGTGGGCTTCTCTCTTGCAGAACAAGTTTAAAGGTGAAGACTGTTTGATATTTGCTCTTCTGTATTTTTGGTCTTTTATTCTTGCTTGTCAGGGCTCAATATTATGAGTCCTTACATTTCAGTCAGGAAACAGTAATACTTTTTGATGTACCACCCCACATTTCACATATTAGGGCTATGCCCCACCTACAGACATATTTTATTTTATTTTATTTTACATTTGTTGACCGGTCTAGTCCAGCTGGATATATGTCCATTTTCAGTGGAGGCCCGGGGAGAAAAGCTCCACAAATTACAACAACATAAAAGGTCAAGACAAAGACAATAACAGTATAATTTGGTACATAAGTTTTAACAATTATAGTACAAGCCTAAGATTATATATTTTATATTTCAGTTGGAAAAAGGAAAAATGTATCTAAGAATAGATGAATAAGACTAATACATTTGTATTAGAAATGGTGTAGTACAAATCTTTATAACATATTACAAAATTAGATACACCTAGTAATTTATGATAAGAGATACTGAGGTCTCACAAAAACCTAAGAAAGAAAAACACTAGAGATCAATAGAGTATAGAAGAACAGCAAACAAGGATGGATTTCTAGTGTTATTTAACACATAGGTTGTGATACTATATGAATGTGTTTAATCATTCCACTGTATATACTTATTTACATGAGAAAAAATCCTAAGGAAGGTTAAGCTCACTAAAAATTAGTGAGACAACACAAGATCATGATAGGCTAGGAATTGTGGTTGTCTAGTTAATAGTTAGGTACTTAGTCTGGGTTAACACAGGGGCATAGCCAGTGTGATTTGAGGTAGGGTTTAAGCTTGCTTTTAAATAAGCTGACAGAGGATATTGAGGTTAGCTGGCTTGGGAGGATGTTCCAGGCTTTACCTACTGTATTGGAGAACAAGGTGTTACCAGCTAAGTTGTTGGATTTTGATATTTGTACAAGTAGGTACAGACAACATATGCACACATTCACACATACACACACACACATACACACAGAAACACACACACACACACACACACACACACACACACACACACACACACACACACACACACACACACACACACACACACACACACACGTATATACTCAGAACACACACACTCACGGGAGATACTGACATGGAAATAGACACTCACAAATGTAGTACATTGATCTTGTTTCTTTTATTCTCTGAAATCCGAAAGGATCATGAAAGGAAGTTTGGGAAACAGCCTGCCTTCTGACTTGCTCCCTTGCCTTTTCAGGTACTTCTGTGGTATCAGTAAAGATGTGGCTCTTATGCTACCATGGCCACTTTAGCAGATTTCCTTTAAGGTGGATCTTTTAAGAAGAGTTGTTAAACTGACCAGTGGAAGTGGCAATAAGGCCCATGAGATGCCCAGACTTGGTAGTTTTGTGTGAGCAGGTAATATTATGGCTGAGGGCTTCAAAGATAATCAAGGAGAGAATGTCAGCCATGGTCATCAAATGGACTGACTGATGTCCATATTCTTGCTGTACTATATCTGAACTGGTATGCGGATTTAATGGTCCTTCATGTGTTTCACTGGATAAAAGGCAGAAAAAAATGGAAAAGTAACAGTGACAAGATGAGATGAAGTCTTTATCTATCTATCTATCTATCTATCTATCTATCTATCTATCTATCTGTCTGTCTATCTGTCTATCTATCTATCTATCTGTATGTCTATCTATCTATCTATCTATCTATCTATCTATCTATCTATCTATCTATCTATATGTGTTCATGAGCTGCTTTCTGAGGCATATAGTTTGATTACTTCAATTACCTTCTCCTCACTTTGGTTATTGTGTGACCTTGAATAAGTCACTTAACCAGCTGTGCTTTGGGATAACTGAGAAACTTGGCTAAGCTCTCCAATGGTCTCCTGGATTGCAGGGTTAGACAGAGATAAATATAGAAATATCTATATCTATCTATATCTAGATATCTATAAAACTCTCTCTCTCTCTCTCTCTCACTATAAATAAATATGTATCTAGCTATATATATATATATATAGAAACAAACAAAAAACAGACCCTTGTTTTTTTTTTTGTTTTTTTTTTTTTGCAAGTCTGTGTCATTTCTTCTACTATTACTTGATAGACATCATTTGATCAAAAACTCATTTCATGTAAAGTTCATTTCATTGAAAAGTGTAGAAGTCTATAGAAAGTATCTGATGGCATCATTTTTTATTGGAGGAATTACTATGGAAGTGAGTCTAGCAGAGCATGTGAGGACTGCAATGATAGATGATTGTGTTTTTGCTGCAGCACTGATTCACTGTGCATTGTGTTTTTATTTTTTTCTGACAGATTGTGCAACCATAGAGCTAGTATATATGTATATAAGTAAGGGGGGTGTGGGGCACAGAGGGGGACTTGCTCCCCCCAAAAAGTTTTTATGGTATATTTGGTATGACGTAAGTTTTCGATTAAATTAATTTAGATTAAATAAACTTTAGTTGAAATTACTTTTTAAAATAGTCTTGATCAAATGAGTTTAGATGAAATTATATAGACCCATTTTTTGCATGGCCCCAGCCTCCCTTGCACACTATACCCACTGCTAATTATATATACCAGCTCTGAGATTGCAGTAGAGGGTGAAAAGGGCAAATTCTCTGATCCCCACTGTAGCCTGATTTTCCAGAGAAATACTGCTGGCCATTTGATCAGCTGATTTTTATCAGTTATACTGGCATTTCCCATGGTTTAACAAGCTGCCATTCAACAACTTGTCAATCACCTATAGACAGATAGATAGATAGATAGATAGATAGATAGATAGATAGATAGATAGATAGATAGATGTATCGATAGATAGATATATGAAGATAGCAATCATGACATGAGTGATGAACTGGAAAAGGAAGGGAATTGTTGAAGGTGAGAGGTGCCAGTTTCTTTTTCAGGGGCCAATCCTTCATGCACTTGGTAGAAAAAAAAATACCAGGTATAAGATGGGGGAAGAGCGATAGGGTTAGATGTAGGGAAGCTTAGAATGACTTTGAGAGGACTCTGAGGGGTGAGATAGTCCCAACTGCCAGTGGTAAGTAACCAGATGACTATAGAACTGGATGAACTGAACATTGTATTATAACACTCAAAGAGTAACTATTCAAACTTTATAGCAAAAAAAATGGATCACTAAGCTGAAACACAACATTTCCTGCACTGTGACTGTGCACTCATTTATAAATCTTAGGCTAGCTTGGAGAAGGATGTTGAGGCACAAAAAGTAGTGAGAGCTATGAATCATATCAATTAAAAATGTTATCAAGGAAGCAGAGGGATCTGGTTACAGAGTGTAGCAGAATAATGAGGTAGAAGACAAGGCCCTGACCTGATAAGAGCTGGTCAATGTGCATTGCGTAGGATCCTTTTAACTTACATACACAGGATCTTATCACTGAATTCAATGAGGGCCAAGAGAAGGGGGCGTAGTACTAGTTTATGATAGATATTGGCATGACAAAAGTCAAATGTTAGAAAAATGCATTTAACAGAGAAATATTGTAGATATAACATGAGTGAATGCATACAAGCAAGGGGAATGATTGTAGTTACTATGCAGATCTGGGGATATTAGCTGAGAAAGTAGCTATGAAGAGAAAGGGATGAACACGTTGCTATTTATGTGAAATTTTGAATGTGCCCTGAGGCATTGAAGGTGCAGGCTACATTTAAAAAGCAGGATGGGGGTGGTGTTTTATTATCCAGGAGCAAAATTCAGCAGTGTGGTGAAGTCTTCTTTGATGGCTTATGACTATTCAAGTAAGAATGGATATTCAAGAATAACTTAGTGGAATATCTGATTATGTCTGATGACTTAAGGATGGCATAATGAGTTTGAGAACACCCCTACCACAAGTTAAGATAGGCAGAGTGCCCCCAGTGGCATAAAATTTGGGTAGTGAACTAAGACAAGGCTATTCCAATATAATTGAGTAACACAGACTGCTTTTTCCTACATACCACACTGATGGAGTAAACACTGCAGATATACACCCCTTGGGTATGAATGGCTGATACCCAAATCCATAGCTGGTGGAGTGAATGGCAGATGAATTAACTGATTAGTGGATTAAAGGAACTAAGAAACAGAAAGCCAGAGAGGTGATGGATCTGAATACAGGGCATAAATTGCTGTCTGGACATTTAAAGGTGATCCTATATGATGACAGATAGGAAAAAAAAACTAATGTTTGTTATTCATGATTCACTATGTACAAAGGCACAATATTATGAAAACTGAGAATGATTAGTTTTGATATTGTATTTATTGCAAACTGAGATCTTTGAAGAAGATTGATACCTGTCAAATAACTGAATAATTAAATAATCTAGATGTTCTGCAAAATTGCCTTGTTATTTTGTTACTGGTGAGGTGTGAGCTCAGGACCGGGAGATCTAAATCTGGGGACAGACAACATTGCCCTGGCTCATCTTCCCTTCAAGTAAGAAAGTGGCAGTGTCTCCTGAAGAATGTGCCTGATTAGCAAGCTAGGGAGAACTCAGAAGTTCAGGATGTCTTGGAGGGGACATGATTAATGTAGAGAAAGTAGGGCTAGGACCCATGGGTTTATATCCTCATGCAGGGATTAATTCAACCTCTTTTTCAAACATTAACAGAAATAAACAGCCTCCCCCACTTTAATGTCACCCTCTAATGTAGGAGGAAACTTCTACCTGTCACACTTGGAGTACCCCAAGGTTCTATATTGGGTCCCCTCCTTTTCTCTATATTCATTAATGACCTACCCAAAGTTATCCCAGATGCAACATGTATACAGTATGCAGATGACTCCACACTTATCTGCTCTGCCTCCACTCCCACAGAACTGCAATCCCTATCCCAAATCATCTTCAACAAAGTAGAGAACTGGCTCAATAATCGTCATCTCCTACTGAACCCAAACAAACAGGGAAGTAAATATTGTGGGAAGAAATGGCCAGGGAATTGTTATGGCTAGGCTTGTATAGGCCCTAGGGCCAGTAGCCTAGTACCAGCATATGAACCTATAAAAGAATCACAGGCCTAAAGCAGATGCCCTATGCTGACCATCTTAAAAAACTCCAGCTATACTCTGTGGCATATCGTCTACTCCGAGACGATCTCTGCTTAACATACAAGGCCATGTCAAACCCTGAGCTGCTGGACATGCTACTACTTTTCTCCCCTACCCGTAAGCTAACATTACCAATAATTACAATCTCATCTAACAATGGCACCATAATCTCTCCTGAACCTTGCACTAAACTTCTTGGAATAATCATTGATAATAATCTGAAGTTCGATGCCCATATAGACAAAACCATAAAAACAGTTATCAAAAAAAAATAGGCTCCTTGTATAGGATTAAACAATTCTTAACCCATCTGTCAGAACTGCCATCGCTCAAACACATCTGCTGTCAACCCTTCTCTACACCTCACCCATCCTCAAAAATCTAAGCAAATTAAACCTTAACAAAATCACTAGCTGCTATAACAATATAGCTAGATTTGCCACAGAACCCACCACTGTCAAAATCTTCACAAATGAGGCTGGCTAGAACTACCCAATAAGCTCCATTATAACCAACTTATAGTTATTCATAAAATCCTCTACCAACCTACCAGTACTCCCATTCTGACTAATATTATTACCCCCTACAGCAACCTAGCATCCCTCCGCTCATTCAACAGAATGCTAGTACAATCTACCAAAGCCACCAACTCAGCTGGAGAATCATTATTCTCCAACTCTGCTGGAAAAAAATGGAACTCACTTCCTGCTGAACTAACCACTCCATCCTCCTTGCCCCAATTCAAAATATCCCTAAAGATGTATATAAACAGGGATTGGCTATGTCCATGTCTAAACCCAGACTAACCCAAAAAAATAACAAGAAAAAGGTAAGAAAAACATAGCTCACAGATGTGAAATACCCATTAATAACCATTCCCCACCCAGACAACATACACGTCTCTATAACCATTAGAGTTCTATTATCAGGAAGATAACTTGTTATACTACCCATTCTGAGGCTATGCCCTTCAACCCCTCTACATACTATTTACAATAACCTCCCTTCTTACCTAACCACCTTTTCTCTTAACTATCATCCTTGCATTCAACCTTGGAAATACTTTTCTTTCTTTTTTTACATACTTCAAAGATGTAAAATGTTATCTCTGTATATTTATACCTAAACCTACAATGTTTGCTTGATTTAAATGTAACATTGACTATAAATAGACAGTGATTTGTTAAATGTTTAGATTTCTATGTAACCACAACTTTAAGTGTCACTTATTTGCAATGTGGAGCTTTTCTCCCCGGGACTCCGCTGAAAATGGACATGTATCCAGTCGGACTTTCTCAGTTAACAAATGTAAAATAAAATAAATAAATAAACTCAAAAGAGTTCTGATATACCAGATATTAACAGATTATACCTTTGGGTCATCTACTATTGAATTATTTGGTGGAATATCTTAACACTTATCATCATCTTCTTTTACCCCTTTTTTTCTACATGGGCTTGGGATGTTATGTCACCTGTTTTCATCAAACTGGATCCAGGACCATTCTCCTACAATCTTCATCTGTCATGTCTGACAGTCGTAGGTCTTTTTTAACACAATCTAGCCATCACTTGGGCAGGATGTCTTTGTTTTCATTTGCCTTCTTCTTGCCTTTATCCAAATATCTGGTGTAGTGCGAATAACAGAAAGTCAGGAACCAAATGGAAAATACACCAAACAAGCCTGTATACGGACTCCGTTTATTGCAGTAAAAACATACAAAGATTAAGCGCTTTCGTCTTTCACATAGAAGACTTCATCAGAATAAAGCACACTAATTCAAGAACTATTTTTATACCAGTACATGTTACATAATAGATAAAATTGAGCCAATGGTATTTGTCAAAAAAAGTCACATGTAAAATGGTCACATGAGCAATATTAAATACACAGGATGTTAATATTCAAGCCAACTTAGCTTTTTACAAATAAAACACTGTTATACATTAAATACCTTCAGCATATGTTTAAACATGTAGGCACAGTAATGCATGTAAAAATGTTAAAATACTTAAAAGTTTCATAGATTTTTCTTTCAGGGCTGGGAGTATTGTCAAGGAATCATTTATACCTGGTGGAAAATTAGCTGCTAGTCTGAGTTGCCAAACCAGCTCTTTCTTACTTAATAAATTCTTCCAGTCACCCCCCCCCCCCACCAAATCTATGTCCACAGTATCCAAAATACCAAACTTAAAACCTTTAAAATTAGAACAAGTGAGGGAATGCCTTTATAATGCACTTGTATCCTTCTTGTTTTTAACATCATATACGTGCTCATAGATTCTGCTTTTCAACACCCTCTCCATTTTCCCAACATAGAATCCATTGCACGTATCACATAGAGCAAGGTACACCACTCTGGGGTAAAACAACTTCCTTTCTTGAATATAACCTTAGATGCCATCTTATTAGCTAGGTGGGTTTGAGGTGCTTTGAAAATATTAGTACATTGGGAGCACCTCCCACAAGGTGTTGTACCACAACCACCTTCTATTGGCAAATTTAACTTGTTTTCCATAAGATGTTTAATATTCATGCCCACCTTGCTGATAAAAAAATGGTTTATCTCCCACTGCAGTTAACACATCATTATTTACCTTAAATATACTCCACTTCTTTTTTAATATGTTTTTCACTTCATATGATATAGGACTGTATTGCACTATACATGCATGCTCATAAATCTTCATTTCACCAGGATCTGTGGGGGCTATATTAGTTAGTGGGTGGTTTCCTAACAGGGGCTTATATTTTTCCCCCCATCCTGTGTAAACCTCCTCAATAATTTTTTCCATCTGTTTGGGGTATCCCCTTTCTAAAAACACATCTCTTAATGTGAAAAATTCCTGCCTCACATTACTTAATTCTGAAGTCATGTGTGCAATTCTTATAGCCTGTCCTTTGACTAAGCTCTTTTTCTGTGAAAGTGGATGGTTGCGCGTATAATGAAGGTAAGAATTACAAAAAGTACTCTTACGAAATGTTAGATTTGAAACCTGTATGTATATGGGAAATTGCCATGTCCAAGTAATGTATACCTCTAGTGTTGTAATTATAAGTAAATTCCACAAATTAGGTAGTTTTCTCCATGTGGTTAATAAAGCCAGGGATATCTTCCACTTGGATAACTTTGATGCACTATCAGGTAACATTGCTGGGTCAGAAATGGAGTTTCAAAAGCTTAAGGAAGAAGTTGCAGTGCCCAAGGCGGAATTAACTAGACATCAAATTATTGACCCTCAAGGAGGCTAATTTGGCTGCTTCTGCTGGTTGTAGTGTACCTGTGTATACAGGCTTGTTTGGTGTGTTTTCCATTTGGTTCCTCCTTCTTGCCTTTCCCACATCTGCACCAAATCCATGTCTAGTTTCTTGCACATTACTGAATCACAGTGGTCTGTTCTCCTTGACCTTCTCTACAACAGGACTACTTTGGCTTCTGCTGTGGGATCATCTACAGCCTATTACCTTTCCTCAGGCACTCCATCTTCATCATCTCAAACATCATCTAGTCTGCCTTCACTGCCAAGGCTTTGGTGCCATACATAAGAAGTGGTCACATGACTGCTTTCTGCACTTTGCATTTTAGCCTCTTTGGCACTCCTTCTATCATACACTGCCCCGACACTCTGCAACTGTTGACTGCAACATCTCTGATTCTAGCTTTGAACTTCTCATCCCGACTTACCTTCTCTTCAACCCCCTCCCATATACTGGAAGCTGTTAAGCTGATCTACTATTTCCCTTCAATTTCAATTTTCAGCGTATTTTCATTTTCCCCATTTGTTGCTATCATGTCAGTACTCAGTTCCATTTCATGAGCCTTCAGTTTTGCATTTCAATCTCATATCAATTGCTATTGCTTCAACAATTGACAGGACAATGTTCCTATTCAGAGTCTTCTTATAGTATGACACCATCTATATAGAGCAGATTAGCAACTTTGCTTATTTGTCCCCTCCAACCTATTTGCTAATGTAGTCCATCATCAGTATGAACAACAGTGAGGTGAACCCTGAATCACACTATCTTCCACCGGGAACCTCTCTGTGAGTCTGAACTCTGGTCATACTCACATCATTAGGTCCTTGTATATAGCCTGCACAAACTCTACCTTCAAACCAATATGGAACTGCCCAAACCAGATTTTTTGGAACGTTGTTTCCTCTGAGTCTAGGAATGCCCAGTTGGACTCTACTCATTTTCAACTTCTTCTTTTTCACTGCAAACTTCATGTCAGTTGTGTTACTGTCTGATCAGAACGTGAACATCTCATCTCCCATGTTAATTTCTACTACTCTATGTCACCCTCTCTAGCACATTCATGCAATACAGCAGGAGTATGATTCCTCCTCTTTTTATGCACAGCTATGAATAGCCCCTTTGTTCTTGAAGACTGATATGGGAATGCTTATTATCATCCACAATATGCCTTTCTCTTCATATTGCAATGAGTATCCTCAGCAACCATTTCTCTGCTATCTGACCCAATATCTTCATAATATGTCATGTGACTTCCTCGGAGCCTGATGCTTGCCTGACTTCATTTTCCTTAGTGCTGGACATCTATGGTGGCTCCTTTTCTTCCTCCTTAATTGTAGGCTTTGCATAGGGCCGTACATCTTCCGTGGAGATTTTGTCTTTCAGAAGCTGCTAGAAATACTTCTTCATTTTGCCTTTAGCATCCTCTGGATTGGTGAGAAGAATATTGCTGTCATTCCTTATCTCGCACCCTCCAATAGAGCTCTGGAAGTTTCTACTGTGACTTCTACTGGGCGGAGCCTAAGCTTTTTGATAGAATCAAAGTATATCCTCCAATTTCAAACAAATGTTCATATCTCTGGAACCTTAGGCTTTACTATGAAAGTGTAAATGTCAGACTCTTCAGCACAAACTACTTATACAGTCGTAGTTTTTTTTCAGTTCCAGGTCTTCAAGTGACTTTTATAAGTCACAGGAACTGCAGTAACTATTAAGTTTGTAATATTTTGTAAATAAATTTAAATTTTTCGACAACCACTCAAGGTACACACATGCTGTCAGCAGCATTTTGTTCATCCAGCAGATAACTTTCATATGAGGCTAAAAAGGTCTGACTGAGCTTCTTGGCTATAAAGATTTTTAGAAAAACATGAAACTTATGACAATACAAATAAATATGACTTGAGCAACATTTAATATCTCTTTATCTGCACTAGAGAGAGGTCAAATATCAAAACAGTTGGGTTTCCTATTATGTAAGCTTTAAGATAAAAAATGTTAATGTATGTAACATGGTTTTAGAACTATTAAAGCAAATATGAAGAAACAATACTTACAGAGGTGCTAAAAACTGTTGAAGAAGGGGGGGGGGTAATAGGGGCACTTAGTGATCTGAAAATGGCAATTTTTTAAAACTATTTACTACCACAACATAGGTTCATTTGGAGGACATTTTAAGCTTAGCCAATTTCCTTTTTGGTGCTTGAATTAACATTTCCTGACTGGTCTTACCTATCCCATGGCTGTTAATTGTATATCAGCCCTAGTGAGAATAAATGTGATCATACTATTGATAATTTGAGGTGACCCATGTAAAAGATGCAGCATTTAGGAACTGCCTCTATACATTAGTGGCATGAGGGATAATCCTGGAGTACCTTTTCTATTACCCATCCTTGGATTCAAGTTGCATTTGACTATGGACAGGGATGAGCTTTGTTTTACTTGAATGGATAGCCCATTCTGGAACAGTGGTAGCCTCTATGATATATATCCATCTCTCCACAACATTCAGTTTAGATACCTGGACTGAGTACTTCTGATGCCATTTGACTTGATGATGTCCAGTAGGTCTATCAATATTGGGTGGAAGGATGCCTTGTATGCCAGACACAGGTCACCTCTAAGCACTCTATAGGATACTGAGTATAGTGATAAATCTTTGAGGTGGTCCATGCAAGACCTATTATTTAGGACTTGTATCCTTTTAGTAAGGTATTGCCATGGGTATTCCAATTGTTGGATGGGTCTAGAGAGATATATGCCTGGACAGATACATGCCAAAGTGGGCATTATACAAACTGATTGACCTAATGAGAACTTTGTAAACAGGGGCAATAACATCTGTAGATTTAGTCACAATGAATTTGTTTATAAGCTGTGCAATATAGAAAGACTTTCTTATGACACTGGGCACATATTGGTCAAAAGTTAGGTCACTGTACACACAACTTCCCAAATGCCAAACAACTGGGTCAGTTGTCAGGGGCCATTGTCAATTTAGCAGTTTCCTGGTGTAGATGACTTCTCAAATGATATGATAATGTATTTTTGGAGTTTAGTTTCAATTCATGACTCTGGCACCAGTTACTGTTTGGGACAAACCTTCCTGTATGATGGTTAAGTCATTTGGGGATACAATAATGGCTCCTAGCTTGTAAGCATCTCAAACTTAGTCGGCCAAAGCCCTTTGGTATTTCCTTTTACTTTTGAGATGTATATACCAAACAGAAAATGTCTCATCACCGAACCCTGGGGGACTCCATTGGTGACTGGTGTCTTCCCCTGTTTAGATCTCCTGCATCCTGTGAGCAAGCATACATGTATACGTTCTTTGATTCACCTTCCTGATTGCATTAACCTGATTGTATTAAATTATATTCCTTGTATAATGCAGCACCACTTGTTAGAATGTGTTTTAAATTTATAGTTTGGAACAGCCTTCTAGTAAGCAATGAAACAAAATGTATGAACCAATAATGACAAAACTACCCATTTCAGAAAATGTCAACCATAAAAGGCAGCTCAGATTTCTGTCATTACAATCCACCAATATCTCTGCAGAAGTCATCTAAATAATTCCACATTAAAGGGATCTGCAACTAATGAAGAGGTTCCTGCTAGCAAACCAAATTTATATTTCATTGTTTCATCTACAAATAAAGTGCCTGTTGCCCTTGAAGAATAAATTGCCTATGGTGCATTAAAAAAAATAATAAGCTAGTAATTTTGCAATAGGGAATGAATGGCAAACTGATAACAGAAACATAGTTACTAGGTAACTCCTCCAAAGGAGGACATTTATAGTACTGCAGCATCCACTACTTTTAAGGTACAACACAGTACAGTATCAACGATCCATTTGCACAGTGTGGGAGTAGAACCAACAGCCTTCTGTATCAAAAGCAAGTATATTACATGTTGTGCTACTAACAATGCAAATGACTTAGCATAAGTAGCACTAAACCTCTCTTCCCCTGAAGCTCTCAACTCTGTAAAATCCACTTGACACTCAAGTAAATCTCTGAACTTAACAGCACAAGAAATCTGGAAAAAGACAAAATTAATTTGGGGGGGGGGGCAAAGGCCCCAAATCAGGGACACATTTTAAATAATGCTTGTATAATTTTAGAACGTTGCTAAAATAAAGTGTTATGTGTTACCATGTGTTTCCTGAAAGATAGGAAGACAGAAACTTAAAGGGCTATCATTCTTTAGTGAATCCAGTACTCACTGATTTGCCAGAAAACCACAAATTTTAAGAGGAACAGACCAAAAAGTATGAGCCAAATATTCTGTGAAATCTGGATAGTGGAGAGCTACGGACTCAACTCCCTGAATCACAAGTGGTGGTATGGGTACAGAATTCACGCTCTTGTTTGAGGCTGAGTAACACTAACCACCAGGTATACCTAACTGAGGTATTTTACACACACACACACACACACACACACACACACACACACACACACACACACACACACACACACACACACACACACACACACACACACACACACACACACACACACACACACACACACACACACACACACACACACACACACACACACACACACACACACACACACACGCACACACACACACACACACACACACACACACACACACACGGGAGCAGCATAACTCCTGAGAATAAAAGAACAAAATTACCGGCGTGACTCTGGCTCTGGCAGCACCAATGGAACAGCAGCAGCAGCATATCTACTTTAACACAGAGCAATAAAGAACAAGAACAGCTAGTGTAGTTAGTTTAACTTCCGTGCATGAATACATGTTAGCGTGAAAACTCCACTTTGTTAGTTTTTCCCGACAGGTCTTGCAGCTATAAAAATGGGGGGAGGGCTCCCCTCTCCCTGGTTCTATGGTTCCGGCACCCATGGATATTTGATGCCTAGTGGCATCAGTAGGATGTAACTGCCGAAACAACTGGAGGTGCTGTTTTCCTGTAATGGTGTCTGATAACTATCTTCTTTATCTTTATTAAAATCTTGTGAAATGATCCTTTATCTTTATTATCAATGTGTGTTGATGCTAATAACTGGGGACAGGAATGCTCACATTGGCACAGATGGAAAAGGATATGAGGACTGCTTAGGTCCACATTGGAGGGGTAATAAGAATATCTGATTGTGTTTGATGAATTTAGGAAGGTGCTCTGAGAAGGGATGTCCCACCAACAGTAAGCATAGGTGGAATACCCCAAATTGCATGAAATTTATGTAGTGGGTTATCACAAGAATGATTATATAGATTGGATACTTTGTACTTACTCTCAAATGTCTCATCAACTACCATTGTTTGTTTAATAACTTTCCAAATTTCATTTGGAATAATAAAACTTGATGTTATGTTTACTGTAATCTTAACTGTATTTTTTTCAGAAAAAATGGAGCTTTTACTTCTCAGAGGTACTGTATGCCCCAGTCAGACTTTCTTGGTCAGCAAATGTCAAATAAAATAAATAAATAAAAATAGTATTCAAATGATTAGTGGGTAATACAGGTTGTATGATCCCTGTAGCAGGTAGCTCTAGTCCACTTTGACTTATGGATATGCAGCAAATTCATTAGGTTTGGGTCTGAGATTGCTCTGTAAACTAGGCATAAGTCTCCCATAAGAAGTCTATACAATACAGAGTATAGTGACAGGGACTTCAGTTGGTCTGTGCAAGCCACATGCTGGAGTACCTTGATCTTCTTTGTTAGAAAACTCTGAGGTGTCTCCAAATGCTGCAGGTGCTTTGTATGGTACATGCCAAACAGGGCATTATACTCAAATATGGGCCGGATTAGTGTCCAATATACAGGGGTTATAACCTCTTTTGCTCTTGAGGTGATGCTTTTACTAATCAAGTATGCTATGTATAAAACATTTCTTACTATAGTAGACACATGGTGGATGAAGTTAAGGTTGCAGTTAACTTGTGAACCCAGATCCCTTACCATTTCATGGGTACTTAGGGTACTGTTGTTGATTTGATAGTGTAAAGGGACATTGTTTGTGCCAAAGGGAATAATGATGCATTTCTCTGCATTCATTTTGAGACCATGACTGAGACACCAGTCGTTGGTCTGTGTAAGACTGCCCTGGAATATATACTGACATCATTTGGGGATTCAGTAATTGCACCCAGTTTGCAGTCCTCTGCAAACCTGGTCAGCCATAACCCTTTAGTTTTGACCTGAACTTCTGATAAGTATATACTAAACAGTAGGGGGCCCAGCACTGACACCTGTGGCACCCTGCCGGTAACAGGATTACTGGTGGATGTGGAGTCACCCTCTTTGATAGTGTGTGTGTGTGTGTGTGTGTGTGTGTGTGTGTGTGTGTGTGTGTGTGTGTGTGTGTGTGTGTGTGTGTGTGTGTGTCTAGTTTGTGAACCAGTTGGCAACCCATCTTACAACAAAGGGGTTTACATTCAGTTGGCCAAGTTTATTGGTAATGCCTGAGTGTGGGATTGTGTTGAAGGCCTTTACCAAGTTGAGGTACATTGTGTGCACAGATTTGCCCTCATCAATGGCCTTGGTCACATTTTTGAAAAAATCCACCAGATTTAACTGTTTTTTCTGATGAAAGCGAATTGGGTTGGCTCCAGAGTTTGGAGGTTACCTAAAGTCAGCTAAAGGAGCTAGTAATAAAAGGCCAGGAAGATGAATATAGGGAGAGAACATGAATGGTTATCAGGAGTCATAAAGATGATCCTGTCTCATAAGGACTTAGAATGAAGATGTATTTATTATCCATGATGTACTTATTATACATGCTTCACTGCATACAAACATGCAATGCTATATGAATAAAGATCAAGTTATTCTGGTAATGTGGAAGTGACATGACACCCTGATCACACGTCCAAAATAGGAAAAAGGGAGGTTGATGCTGGCCCTGATTTATTGTAAACTGACATGGTTGACGTAACTGTTAATACCTGTCTTATGAATAAATTCACAAATTATCTTTTTGTTGAGGTTAATGGGGAGGTGAGAATTTATAACAGAGATGGATTATGTGATTGTGTACTTTATAATTTTTTTGCATGCAATATACATTATTCGGTTTGGAACAGTCTTCTAGTAAGCAATAAACAAGTTGATTTGACAAACCGTAGTGAAAAATAAGTTATTAAAAGTTGTGTTGTTTATAATGCTCCAGTTGTAATTGCTTCTGATGTAGTTATTTTTAACAATTGTATTATGTTTTAAAGGTATTACAAGAAAACAGTAAAATACGCATTTGGAGGATACATTGCATTCTTTTATATTCATCTGGTCGAATGGCTGGTTAAATCAAGGCTTTCTTGGTAAACCTGAAAAACTGAACTTTTCTGGTATAGTACATCTTGTACTGACAGACAGACATCCCATGACAAAGTATCCATTTCCTGTGTAGGTCAAGGTTGAGTAACCCAGCCCTTCAACAACATAAGCCACAAGCCGCAATGCTGAAATCATCTATGTGATACTTGGAAACAGTGAACAGTGAACAGTTCGGCAGTACGAAGGAAAATAATAATAATTATACCATACAAAGCTTGAATAAATCAGTAAAGTAGAACACGATATGCATGACTGCTATGGAATTTCACTTAACTGCCATCTACCAAGTTAGTTGCTGTCAAACTCCTGGCATGAAAAGAAAAATATAAAACAAACCTATTCTATGAAGAAAGTCGAAAAAAATAATGATGGATTTGGATTGTCTTTGATTTTTCCAGTTAGGGAAAGCATATATTTAATGTTTAACTGTGTTTCAATTTCCAGTAGAAAGACATGTTTAAATATGGTAGGACTACAAAAATAGTTCCAAGTCCTAACTACAATGCAAATAAATGAAGTATTATTTATTCATATGTCTAAATGCAGCATTATTATAGTAACATGTTTATAAGTTCTTTCCCATATGTACTAATTAAGAGCATTTCTACAGTTTCAAGTTTGATACAAATGTACAACTTGTGAGCGCATGCGCGCTACGTGTATGAGTGTAAATACATATATGCATATATATATATATATATATATATATATATATATATATATATATACATATATATATATATATATATATATATATATATATATATATATATATACGCTAAACATGCAAAATAATCATGCATATGCATGCACATACCTGCGTGTATATATATATATATTAGATACATTCATATAAATTCATTGTATTAAGCTGTTACATTACACATAACCACTCCACCTGTTGCAGTGTTATCAGAAGGCACAGTCCTGTCCATTTTACTATTTTAGAGTTTGCAGATCATTACCTTCTACAAACTGCCATAATTGCTCTCATGCAATCTGTTACTTATACTACTAATCCTGTAGATCTTTATTTTTGTATTACCAGTGCTTGTTTTCATCAGATTATAATAATCAGATCATAGTCCATAGAAAAACGTTTGGTCAGATAGCTGTGCCATATATAGAAATGTGACTGTAACAGTAGTAAACAAAAAGCCAGTTGGTTGAAAAACTGTGCCATTCTAAAAAAAGAGAAAAAAAAACATGACAAAACACCTTTGAAAGTTATTTTTTTCAGAAGGAGGGAGATACAAACTCATAGCATTACACATGCACAGGAGGGAGTTTGCTTCATGTACTTCCAAACATAAGCCAATCAGTAACACAACACTTTGGAGCAAAGACAATGCCTGACTGCAAAAATCTCATTCAGTGGCTAACCCTGGTTCAGTGCATGTCACAGAGTATTTTGTCATCATGCTAGTGACCACATTCAAATTTTTACATCATACAAGTCACTGAGGCATTAGTGACCACCTCTGGGTACATTTCTTCTTCCTCAGCATCCTCCCTGATGCATCTCTATTGACCATAAACTGACTATAGTGAATATTTATTTTCTTTTCTTTTCATCTATTTCTGTATTAATAAACAATTTTATATTTTTTAAATGTGGCACCCTTATTTATTTATTTATTTTTTGCCTCAATCATGTTGTTTAGGCAATTGTTCAATCCATCAACAACAACTGCCTGTCATTTTGTAAATACAAATAGGCCAGTAACCTCTAGGTGTTATCTTACAATGTCATGTTTAGTGACATGATATGATAGTCTTT
The DNA here is from genome assembly GCF_019279795.1 of Protopterus annectens. NCBI lineage: Eukaryota > Metazoa > Chordata > Ceratodontiformes > Protopteridae > Protopterus > Protopterus annectens. The sequence continues at coordinate 245,601,526 of NC_056727.1, read as the reverse complement.
TCCCATGGAGTATCCCAAGTAGTCAGTGCCCTGCTTTAACTGTGTATTACTGCCATCAATTAAAATGACCAACTAATAAACTGAATAACATTTATATATGTGTCGTCCTCCAATAGTTCAGGGCTGGTGAATGTTTTCCTCATCTAAACACATCTTAGATATCAAAATTATACAGATTAAGTTAATATAGCATTATAGAAGTTATGCCCATTTTTATACAGGCTGATATGCAAAAGATACCCCAGAATATAATCTATCTGTCTATCTATATATTTTCTTTATTTATTTATTTTACATTTGCTGACTGGGATTGTCCGACTGAGCTGAAGAGCCCTTTTTCAGCAGATGCCTGGCGAGAAAAGCTCCAACATATTATACAATTTTCATTATAAATTAGCATTAAACAGCAATGTTACAGGATTATTACACAGCATTAAGTAGCAATACAATGTTATACAATGTCAATAATCAGGAGTATAGCATAACTATTTCAAGATGTATAAAAATAAATATGTCATTAAGATGAATATAGTTTTTGGGGTAAGTGGTTAAAAAACCCAGTTTTATCATGACGTAGTTGCATGAATTAAAGACAATTACAATAGAATGTTTCTCTGAGGCAATTTGCTTAACAGATTTTAGAAGACAGTAGAAAGAGTAGTAAAGGAAGATTAGAGAGAGCTAGTGAGAAGAGTGAGTTAAGGGCAGAAAGTAGATTAAGGTATGGGAAGCAGGGGATATTAAGGATGGAGAGTGCAGTGGCAGGACCAGTGACTTTTAGAGTGATCTTTGGTGGGTGTCTTAAATTGTTTAGGATGTGTAAGGGTCCTGATTTCTAGTGGGAGCCTATTCCAGGAAATAGTGGGGTGATAGCTGTACATATTGCATCCAAATTTAGACTTGGATTTGTAGATTTGTAGTAGGCCTTGGTTAGAGCTTCGGAGAGGTCTGGAGGGAGAATAATGGGGGATGAGAGGGGATAGTGCTGGGCAGTAGGAAGGCTGATATAGGATAGAATGGATGATCTGGAGCTGAGAGAGAAGAAGCTGGTGGGGTAATTCAAGCTAGTTTAGGTGTTTTAGGGAGAGACAGTAATGGGGTTTGTAGGTTTGTTGGGCAGCAAATCTAGCTACCTTGTTGTAAGTAGTTTCGAGTTTGTTCAGGAGTGCTGAGTTAAGATTTGTGAGAATCTGAGAATTGTACATTAGACTGGGTAAAAGGTAGATAAGAGATAGAGTAATCAGTAATCTTGGCTTCAGAGGTAAGGAATTTTTTGTTATGGTAAAGGAGTTCTAGTTTTGAATGTGTCTTTTTGATACAGTTAACATGCAAGTCAAATTTAAGCTGATCGTCAATGGTTACAGCTATGAGCTTAGTACTACATTCTACCTGAATGGGAGTGTTATTAAGGGACTGTATATAGAAGGAGGGTTTAATATTTATGAACTTTTTAGGTAGGAAGAGTAACAGCTTTGTTTTTTAGAGTTAAGGATGAGCTGGTTTTTGGAGACCCATGTTTCAACTAAGTTAAAAGATGCCTGAGTAGCTGAGAAGAGCTTAGATGGAGAGTTGGCTGTGGTGATGACTGTAGAGTCATCTGCATATTGCACTAAATATGACTGAGGACAGGAGATATAGAGCTGATTATTAAAGATATTAAAAAGTAAAGGCCCTAGGATAGACCCTTGAGGTACATCCATTTTGACAGGGAGAGGAGGGGAGAGTGCAGAGTGCCATCTCACTGACTGAGATCTATCAGTGAGGTAGATGGAGAACCATGCAACAGTATCAGAAGAGAAGTTGAGGTTATGTAGTTTGTGCAGCAGAAGAGAGTGTGAGACAGTGTTGAAAGCTTTTGAGAGATCCAAGAATAGACAAGAAGTAAGTTTATGGTCGTCCATAGCTATAGAGACAGTGTTGCGGAAGGATAATAGAGCTGTAGTGGCGCTATGTTTGGGTCTGAAGTCGTGTTGAGTGGGTGTAAGCAGATTTTCCTGTATTAGATACTGCATAACTTGTTTATGAATACATTTTTCTAGTACTTTAGAGAGAGGGGAGAGGATAGCGATAGGTCTAAAGTTGAAGATATTAGAGGAGTTACCTCCTTTGTGTATAGGTAGAGTGTAGCATTGTTTCCAGATGGAAGGGACTTTAGATTGAGAGATAGAGTGATTAATTAGGATAGATACAGGGAGAGCAAGAGAGTCAGCTGCTAGAAGAAGAAAAGTGGAAGGAATATTGTCAGCTGGTGCTTAGCATGATTTTAATTTAGAGAGTAGAGTTTTGATGCAGCTAGTAGGTACAGGTTTGAGGGAGAAGGTGTTTGAGGAGATAGTATTAGGAGTAGGTTCAGAAAAGTTGGAGATGTTAGTAGAAGAGGAGTTTGGGTTAGGGTTCAGTAGCTTATATACTGAATCGATAAAATAGGCACTGAAGATAATGGCAGTTTCTTCAGATGTCTTGTCTGGGCATGGACTGGGGGAGCTAAGATTACTGGGATGTAATATTTGGTTAATAGAGTTCAAGAATTTTTAAGGATTAGATTTTAGGGCTGTGGGAGATTTGTTATAGAAGTCCTTTTTATCTTTGTTCATGTATTTTTTTAAAAATGTTGTTTTTTTTAATTTTTTTTTTGTTATTAAATAAATAAAGATATATTGACCCTCATACCTCAAGGACAGACATTGCATACTACTTCTTAAAATTGCCTATTTACATTCATAGATTCAGAGGTTAATACTAGGCTGTTGATCCGGATGACCAATAGAGATTTAGCCACAGCACTGCAAATTGAAGGTACCCTTTGACATGAATACATTATACCTAGTTTTGACCCCTTTCAATAAAAGCTTGAGGGTCCAGACCCAGGGTGTATTTACAATTGCCTATCCATGGATCCAGGTTACTTAACTTTACATCTAAAGAAAGTCTAGAGTCATACAAGAGGGATTTTCTGAGATATATATCTATTCTGCCAGCAACTGCTGGTGGAAGTTAAGATATCTTGAGCTGGTGTTTATGGTGTTATTAGTTTTGAAGTTGTGCAGTAGGTTGCATAGGCCTGGATCCTTCAATGCTCTGTAGTGTAGAGAGTGGTTACCTCTTTAAGAATCTTAGGAGAGAAAGATAGAGGGAGAAATCTTGGAGGTGGTCTGGATAGCTCAAGGAAGACATGCCTTTGATTATCCTAGTCAGGAAATGCTGCAATCTGTCAAGCTGTGTCATATGCTTAAGATAAGTACATGTCAGAAGGTGCATTATACTTTATTATGGACCTGATGATGGAGGAGTAGAGAGGAATGATAACTTTCTTAAAGCTGGAAGAAATATCCATGAGCAATCTCGCTAGCTAAAAGCATAGTTGATACATGGTGATCAAAGAATAGTTTGTTGTAAGTGAAAGTGTTCAGTTCCCTAATAGTTGTGGGTGGTTAATGGGTACCCTTGTTTGCTGAAGAATACAATGCTTTAGTTCTTGGCATTCAGTTTTAGGCTGTGGTCCTGATATCACTTACTGGTGAGTATTAGTCTCTTCTAAAGATTCTCGAAGAAAGACGGGGAATTATTAATAGCTCTGAAGACTTGGTCATACACAGACCCTTAATGTCAGCCTTGACATTGGAGAAGTAAAAAACAAACAGGAGTGGTCCTAAGACAAATCCTTCATAACACCACTGGTAACTACTTTTTAAAAAGGAAAATGTACCTACCACACTAACATAATGGGTTTTGTCAGTAGGCAAGTTTCGTTATCCAGTGGGCAACATAGGAGCTTATATTTAGTTTGATTAATTTATCCATAATGCCCAAATATTGGATGGTACTTACTGAAACAGTTAAAGATTTACCAGCTGGTCCATTCATGAAAATAATCTAATTAACAGCCTATGTGCTCACACAAACATACAGCCCCCCACACACACACACACACACACACACACACACACACACACACACACACATACAAACACAACAATGTGCATGTGTATATAACTTATAATAAAATAATTCCTATTGCATATTTAGGAAACACATTTTAAAATGATGTCAAGTCAGAAATTCTGAGGGAACCTCAGAATGAGTGACAAGACAATGAATCCTGAACCAATTTCCCTGATCCTACAATACAAGGCATTTTTTTTATTTTCATTTATTAGAAAGTCCCATAACTCACAGATATCATTTTGAATTTCTCTTTCTAAATTATTTTGATGGGCTGTGAATGATCGTAATGAGTTGCCTGCTGAAATGAACATTACATAATTTCTACAGCTTTTGCTAAACAAAGTGTATCAGTGGTTTGCTACCCTAGTTCTGCAGTACTTTTAATGATGTCATTATTTTCTTACTAGTATTTAGGTTGCCTGTAGGTGCCAAACCAGGGATGAATTTCCTGTTCCTCATTCAACTGTCCGAGTTACACTTGAATTGGGTTAGGGAGGAACTCACCTTCACATGGATGGGGAGACTGTTCCACAGACAGGGTAGTCTCTGGGACACATACCTGTTTCTCCGGTAAGTCATATTTATATCGCAGGCAAGATTTAAATCTTTAGAATGGGTAATTCTGGTCCTGTTTGTTTTGTGGATATGCAGGAGGTCCATCATAGTGGGGTCTAATGATGTCCTGTATGCCAGGCATAGATCTCCCCTCAAAAGCCTGTAGGAGAGAGAATACAGGGATAGGGCCTTGATGCGGTCTGCATAGGATATTTCACTTATGCCCTGTATTTTTTATGAGGAACCTCTGTGAATGTTCCAGTTCTTGGATATGCCTAGTTAGGTCCATACCAAAGGGGGCATTGTACTCAATGATAGGTCTGATGAATGCTGGATACAGTGGAACAGTAACTTCCTTGGACTTAAATGCCATACCTTTGTTTATAAAATGGACAACATAGAATGATTTCCTCACTGCTGTAGACCCATGATGGTCAAAGGCTAGATTATTATCTATGTGTGTCCCTAAGTTCCTGACTACTGGGTCAACTCCAAAGGGTGTGCTGCCAATATGATAGTTACTGGGGGTGGATGACTTCCCAAAGGATGCTATTATGCATTTCTTGGCATTTAGTTTTAGTCCATGGCTCTGACACCAGTTGTTTGCCTGTGTCAGCCCCTACTGCAGAACATTTGTGTCAGTGTGGGATTCAGTGACAGCTCCTAATTTGCAATCATCTGCAAATTTAGTCAGCTAGAGACCACTGACACTGGCCTTGACTTCAGAGAAGTAAATGCCAAAAAGGAATGGTCCAAGGACTGATCACTGAAGGACTTCTGACTGGCCTCTTTGTAGAAGTGATCTCCCCAGCTCTAAATTTCTGGGACCTGTCTGTGAGCCAGTTGGCTATATATTGGGTGACATACTTGTTTGTACCTAACCTCTTGAGTTTGTCAACAATGCCTGAGTAGGGTATTGTGTCAAATGCCTTGTTGAGGTCAAGGTACGCAGTATGAACCATGTTTCCCTCATCCGTTGCTTTGGTTATCTTCTCAAAGAAGTCCACCGGGTTGAGTAGGTATGATCTGCCCTTGACGAAACCAGACTGAGTTGGGTACAGTGCCTGGAGGTTTACTATATCTCTATTGATGATTTCCATGATAATCCTTTCCACGACTTTGTATGTAAGATAGTGAGATTTATGGGTCTGTAGATTTCATGGTCTGTAGAGTGCCCACTTTTGTGCCGAGAGATGACTGTTGCTGTTCTCCATTCATGAGGCATGAAGCCTGTTTGGAGGCTACAGTTAAATAGTAATTCCAGATGTCCTGATAGGTCATGTTTCATGATATTTTGAAGGCATCCTGGGATATTGTCTGGGCCCACTGATGCAGATTTTTGGTCTTAAAGAGAGCATTAAGGACCTGTTCCCTAGTGATAGTAGTGGAATTTATATTTTATGATATTTCCTGAGGGAAAGTTGAGGGGGAGAGAGGGGTAAAGCTGGAGATGAATTTGTCAGTCAGGAGGTTTGCTATATCTTCTGGCTCAGTATAGGTGGCTCCACTTACAATGAGCTCTGCACCATTTTGTATTGCCTTTGAGGTTGTGGACATAGCTAAAGAATACTTTGTTGTTGTCCTTGGCCTGGAAGACTAAACTTATCTCAAATTTGGCTTTGGTAGATTTTATTTGTTCTCTGAGTTGTTTGTTTAGTTTGATGAGAGTGATTTTATCCTGCTGGGTGCTGCACCTCCTAATTCTTGCCATGATTTTCTTCCTTCTATTATACAGCCTATTGATTTTGTGATTCCACCAGTGTGGATTGTTTTTTTAGTTAGATCTGTACTTCTTCTTGGTGGGTACAGCTGCCTCTATACAGCTATCACCATGCTCGTGCAGGGTTTCTGTGAACAGTTCTGCATGGCAGCAGTGTTCTTGGGATTTATGAGGGCTTGGAATTTACCAGGGCAAAGTTGGGGTTAGCATACATGAGAAAAGTGATCCAGGGAGATTTGTAGTTTGAACTTTAGAGGAGAGAAGAAGCACTACATAGCCATTCTCTAAAACTGCCCATTTCCTTGAGGTTCTAGGGGCTATTGACTTCACCTATGTTGGAGTCAAGTCCTTGCCTAATCAATAGGGTATCCGGTATGCTAAGAAGAAGAGTTTGCACTTCATGCACTACCAGGTGGTGTGCAATGCAGAGTATTATTTACAATGTGCTTGTGTGCCACCCAGACATTCCCCATAATTCCCACAGCTGGCAGACTTCTGACTTATACAATTGATTTGTGTGTGGCAATCTAATATGCAAGTGCAGTCATCCCCACCACCATTCTGCACAAATAAGCCAGCAGGTGTGTAGACTGCAGTCAGCTCATAAAGGTGTCCTATGTTATATGTTGCAGGTTATGCTGGATATGCTCTGTTGCAGTGGCTGATAACACTTACATATAACTCTCAGGGAATCACTGACCTGTTATCCAGCAACACACTATTATAAACCCACAACATCAAGCGTGTGTTTGGAGTGTTGATGGCCTGATATTATTGTCTTGTTATGTCTGCTGGTGCTTTGCAGTTTTATTCTGAGACTTCCAACAAGATATTTGTAATCTGAATTATGCTTCACAAGATGGAATTATACATATAGCTACAGCAAGGGTACACCATCAGAGTGACAGACAGACTGGAGCCAGCACCAGAGGAGGTGCTGGGCAAGGAGTCATTGAAGAGCTGACACATGGGAACCACATGTGAGGTAGAGGCAGGTGCAGTACACTGTTACACTGGAAAAGATGCTGCATCTGGTCCATAGTAATGGGCCAGAATAGAGACAACACAGAGTAAAAGAGAATAGTGCAGTACTACATGCTGGCAATGCACTACATCAGGCATTACTTAACTCAGATAACAGAGGCAATGGGAAAGGCACAGTTGCCATCATTTACTCATGAGTGGTGGGACACATTGACAAGGATCAGCAATGGTTACATAGGGAGAAGGTGTAAGGACTGGGGGCATACAGATGTTAATGAGGTGCATGGTTAGGTGTTTGGGGGAGTTAAATATACTGCACAGTGATGGGTTGCAGCTTTCTGAGGGGGAGAAATGGCCAAATTGTCTTAGTGGTTACACATTACAGAGGCAGGGGGACACAGGTGCAGCAAATGGTGGAATACGCTCAAGAATGCATACTATGAATGGTCATGGCCATGTGGACATCCCCATCATGGAAGAGAAAGGATAACATGCAAATGCATGTCCACAACTGTCTTATCATGTGAAGTGTAAGACCACAATGGAGCCTATGACTGTAAGGCTGTCACCTTTTGCCATCCCAGGCTCATCACCAGCAGTTGGCTGCAAAGAAGTTGCATTGCATTACTTCAAATAACCTGCCATTTGGAATATAATGACAGTGAAGCCAAAGGAGCACTGGTCACATGTATGATGACAACTAACATTGTGGATAATGCCAAAATGGTGTTTGCAGCAGCTACACAGTGGTCCTCTGGTGCCCTGAGCAGGCAGGTGTGCAACTTGCATCTATACACCACACCACAATTAATTCATTGTGTGCCCCCATGTAAGTTTTCCTGTAAGCCAAGCAGTATGCTAATCATCTCCAACATGGCATGGGTGGCATTGGTCTGTGCCTAGATCACTGACATGTACATTCTTTAATTCATGCCTAGTGTAGTGTGACATTTAGACATCTTGTTTGGGAACTGACTGGGGCTCATGGTGTCAGTGTCTACCAGAATATCTCTAACCCTTGTTTCTGCTTACTCTCTGCTAACAATACTGCAAACTACTGCCACATGCATATGTGATAACGGTACAGTCACAAACAGACAGAGGTGAAATTAGGTAGATGGTGTCTTTGTTGTAGAGAAAGGGGATATGTAGGTACTAGGCTAGGCTATCAGCCCTAGGGCCTATACAAGCCTAGCCAAAAAGGTACCTTGGCTTTCGACACCCAAGAAAATGATTTTCCTGTGCCCCTATCGAGCAGAGCCACAGAGGTGTTCCCTGGGGTGAATTTACTATTTCCCATCCAATCTTGCTGAAACTAAATTACTTGCACAAAGGTTAAGAGATCAGCATATGAGAGGATGGGGTAAAATTAAAAAGGGTGTAAATTGCAATACATGTGTTAAGAGTAGAGATATTAGTGTAGTGTTCTATGCATTTACAGTAAAGCTTACATTACACAGGTTACTAAAACAGATATGTTTAGAGAGGGGGAAGGTCTATTTTTGATAGAAGAGGAACAGGAGTAGCTGCATTAGAATGACAGGGGAAGATGAGATGCTTGCAGTCATAAGCTATGTGAAGAAAGGCAAAGCTGAGGGTGGCAGCTGAGATTCATTTGGACTTTTATAATGTTTCTAGTATTGGAAGTGGATATCATTTTTGTCTGACTTGTTTAATGAGATGAGGGATAAAGGTATCTTGCCAGAATCTATGACAGAAACTTGTATAGTTATTTTAATAAAAAAAAAAAACACCAACAAATCAACCAAACCATGAGGACAGCAAATAATAAATAACTGCTTATATTAATCTCTTTGATTTTTTTGAACAATCCAAAGAACTTCATCAAAATAACAGCCAAAAGCAAAACCATTGTTATTTAAATAGGCCTCCCACAATTGATTATCACCAATCATCTAATTGTCTTATATGTTTAAAAAGATATCAACTAAACACCTAAAACATTCATTCACTTAAAAACCTTCATAACAAGCCACCATAACAAAATATAAATAACAAAATATAAAATAATGTTATCTGACAATTCATGATCCTAGTAAATAATGTATTGATAGCCTTAATTTCAAAACACTGCTGATAGAAACATAATCATTTAACCCAGGGAATAAAGTCATTTTGAGCAATAATTGCTAGTAGTCTCCAGAATACTCTGCCAGTTATCCCCTCTCATTAGTGGAGGAACCCTTTCGAAAATTAATAATATATGTATGTATATATATATATATATATATATATATATATATATATATATTTTTTTTTTTAATTACTACATACAAGGCTATGCTTATATAAAGGACTATTCGTATCCTTATTATGAATACAATATAAATGTTTTTAAATTCTATTTGCTTAGGGTGATGGAGGCACTGTGCAAAACATCTGGCAACCAGTCAACCAAAGTTTGTAAGTGGTTTTCTCAGGAAAAGAAATTTTATAGTTGTCATTCATAGCTATTGTCTTATTGTTAATGGAAAAGGTTTCACAGGGAGTTATGTGGTTTCTATATAAAACAGGTAGGTGGGGAATAAGTGCTGTATAAATTCTTTGCAGATGACTGCATGGTGTTCTTTGAGACCGTGGATATTTATTTATTTTTATTTTATTTTACATTTGTTGACCAGGATAGTCCGACTGGATGCATGTCCATTTTCAGCGGAGGCCCAGGGAGAAAAGCTCCAAGGGTAAGCAGATACAGCATTACATAATACCAGCATTACATATTACAAACAGACTATTTACAGTGATTACATAAGTAAGCAAGTTAAACAAGTTCCACAGGTTAAAGTTATTCCGAGCGTAAGTCAGGATTAAATTAAATTACACAGTAAACTGGTTAACAGATTTTTACACATTCTAGAGAGAGTTAGCCAGGCTTGATACATTGACATATGAAGCTAATATAAGACTTGATGGTTATTTACTATATTGGGAGATAATCCAGGCTATGTTTTCATTAGAAGAATTCCCTAGTCATTGTTTCGGATTTAGTTTTCACAGGTTGGTAGGAAAATGAGGTAAATATTTTCAAGATAGATATAAATACCTACAAATTAAGGTTTATCTGATGGCTGGGGTGGTGAAGAAAAGAGATATGTGAGAAAATTATGGAAATTATTGGTTAGCTGGTCCAGAACATCTTTGGGTATACTTGTGTTAGTTACTACATGAGGGTTTTCCCACCTGTGTTAAATTTGGTGGAGAAAATGCATATGAAGACTCAAAATGGATATATTAAAGGAATTCAAAGGATCACTGAAAGCTTTTGGCACATGTAGGGCCAAAAGTGTTCTGGGGGCTAGATATTTTCCAATTTCAGAATTTATGCAGTAGTTATATATTTGGAACAAAGACTTCATGGCATAAAAGAGGAAATACATGGTGGATGAAATGGGAGAAAAGAATAGAGCATGGTAACTGCCACATAGTTAGTACTCCACAGAAGGCAAAAGATAAAGAGGTCTTTTGGATATCTGGGAAAAGACTGAGTTGTGTATAGTGGATAAGTGCCAATATAGTAATGCACTGAGAAAAGAAACAAGAAAGGAAACAGGAGGAAAGAGGGTTGACATATATTCAGGATTTAGTAGATCCAAACAAAGAAGACAACTTGACCAATATTCATCACATTAGCCGAATGTATGGTATAAGAGGAGGTGATTCTTGGGCATTGAGAGCAATTTATTTATGGTGGCGTAAATGATGTGGGGCACATTGATGATACCTCAATGTGGAATGAAATGTCTGGGAGCTGGATAGGGGAGAAATTAAGTATTGAAAAAAATATACAGGGATATGGAAAAAAAGGACAGAGTAGGGAGTTGTGCCAGATTAAGCAAAGTTGACTAGAAACATGTTGCTGGGAAGAGTACCAGCAGGATTTAGATGGTTTGAAAAGAGTGGGACCCAGTGAGATGTGATGTATAATAAGTTGTGGCATAGATGGTACAGAACATCAATGAAGGTCAAAGCAAATGGGCGAGGTCAGATATACAGATGGTGGAAAAGTAACAATTTAGTAGAAGATTCTAAGCACATGTTAAAAATATAAGTTTATGCAGGTTATGTTGAGAAAATTTCAGTCTCAGTAAGAGAAAGTTTATAGAGGGCACGTGCCATATAACTGCCTGACTGTCTGTTGTAGGTTTAAAGAAATGGGTATCATGATGATGGCATTATTGCATGCTGTTGCTTTTGGTAATATTTGTTAGTGACTAATGTGGTTGAATTACACTGCATTTAGGAGTCATCCTCTTTCTCAATAGAGTTATTACATTTAATTTCAAGGGGTGTAGGGTGAAGTCCCAATCCATGTAAAAGCAAAGATTATAGTTGGTTTAGTTGATCGCAAATGTAATGCTATTGTTTACATTTGCGATCAGTTTGGTTTGATTTTTTTTTTGTGTGCTCTGCATCATCTCAGTAATGCATACTAATCCTAACCCTACCCTGACCCAACCATAACCCTGCACTGTATGTTAAAAATACCCTTCCCCTAACACTGCCAACACACGACACACTCAGACTAGAAACATGCAGCAACACACACTACAAACATGAAATCTAACCCCTTACCTAAACCTAATGCTAACTCTAAAATACATACACATTTGCAGGCAAACACATGACAGCTATATCCTTGTCCTAATACCCAAACACTCACATACACACTCTAACCCCTCCCAATCCCCGCTGACCTGTTTTGAAGAAATGGCACGTTCAGATATCAGTTATTCGACTACCTGGGTGTTTGTCATTCTCAATCATGCCTATCTTTTATCGACCAAGACAAGATTTGATAAAATGCAGGGGTATATAAATTGATCAAACACATTTGTGTGACACGCAATTCACCTAGATATTTTTATCTGAACTATAAGTGATTGACAACACAGATGTGTGAAAATATTTGGTCTAATTACATTTCATCAGCAATACAGGCAGACAGAAACAGGAAATATGCTGTATGGAACATGATGTTTACCAATGGAATGCTTTAAGTAGTTCAACCTGGAGACACATCTGCCCAGCACATAACACAGACCAGTGATTTTTCATTGTAAAGCACTTCTGGTACAATGTCTAAGTGTGCACTGACAGTGATTCTCTGCTTTGAGAGACTTCTCCCCTCTTAGACCATGGAGTTGCAATGTATAATTTTGGGGTGTTTGTGGGGAGGGCCTGCCCCGCATAGGAAGGTGCAGAGAGCTTATCCCCCTGCAAAAAACATTTGCAAGTTAACTTTTTCACACATTTATAAACTCATTAATTTTCCTTTTTGATGAGCATGTTAATGATATTCTTTTCCTAGGCATATTGTGTTTAAACCAGTTATGTATTCTATTAAATTACCCACATCTATATATATATATATATATATATATATATATATATATATATATATATATATATATATATATATATATAGATATATAGACAGATAGACACATATAGCTGCAGATATAGATATACATACATATCTCTGTAAAATGTTGGCATTTACACAGACAGATATATATATAGTGTGCCCCCGGGATTCATTAACTCTTACACTAAGTGTACACAAAGAAGTGAACAGACAACCCAAACAAAACTCACAGCTTCTTCCTCCAATGTTTAATTTTCCTTGCAGCTTTAAATTCTGACACAAATTCAGAAAGGCTACTACAAAGTGTTGACTACATGTACACTTTGTGTAATCTGTCTGATTAACTAGAAAGTGCAAAAAATGTGAAAGGTATGTTCCTGAATACAGATAGTGTACACTTAGTGAACACTTGGTGTATATATGAATGGTTTGGTGGAGTCGGATAGAACCCTGCTGATGTGTATAGACAGTATCCTCGCTTCTTGTGTAAAGATTCACGACACTCTTTGGTTAAATAAAAAGTTAATTTCTTTATTCACGTTTAGCGCTTTCAGCTGTCCCCAGCCTTCATCAGAACAAATATTCTCTCCTAAATCAGAGTTTAAATACATAACTGGTTGTCTCCTTAATTGATAAATTGATAAAAAACCGCCAAAAACATTTTGACTATTTAAAAAGACATAACCATTGTTTTCAAATTCAACTAAGTCATGATCTATAACACTACTAATGTATGAGTGTCCAAAAACTAAATACATAGTCATGTGCAAATTTAGTAAAAAATATATAAATTGGGTAAAAAAAAAATATATATATATATAGGGACAAAATATACTTTTAAAATTTACTTTTAAAATTAATTGTAAAATTTATGTAACGCCATTTATTTGCATTATAATCTTGTTGAAACATGCTTATATATGTACCTAGACATTCAGATAGTCCATGTAAATGCATTATTAAGTGCCTCAGGTGTACAAATCATATTTTTTTTTTTTTTGAAACATCAAACATCAAAAAATATGATTTGTACACCTGAGGCACTTAATAATGCATTTACATGGACTATCTGAATGTCTAGGTACATATATAAGCATGTTTCAACAAGATTATAATGCAAATAAATGGTGTTACATAAATTTTACAATTAATTTTAAAAGTAAATTTTAAAAGTATATTTTGTACCTATATATATATATTTTTTTTTTTACCCAATTTATATATTTTTTACTAAATTTGCACATGACTATGTATTTAGTTTTTGGACACTCATACATTAGTAGTGTTATAGATCATGACTTAGTTGAATTTGAAAACAATGGTTATGTCTTTTTAAATAGTCAAAATGTTTTTGGCGGTTTTTTATCAATTTATCAATTAAGGAGACAACCAGTTATGTATTTAAACTCTGATTTAGGAGAGAATATTTGTTCTGATGAAGGCTGGGGACAGCTGAAAGCGCTAAACGTGAATAAAGAAATTAACTTTTTATTTAACCAAAGAGTGTCGTGAATCTTTACACAAGAAGCGAGGATACTGTCTATACACATCAGCAGGGTTCTATCCGACTCCACCAAACCATACTTGGTGTATATATGTATACATATATATATATATATATATATATACATATATATATATATATATATATATACATATATATATATATATATATATATATATATATATATATATATATATATATATATATATGTATGTATGTATATCTGCATGTATAAAATGATCATAGGCTCATAGGTGTGTACTAGGCTAAGAACCACAGGGGCCTTTTTTAAGCCTATCCATGAATCTCTAACAAGCTCTGGGACCCTTGTTATGTGTAAGCAGTGGCTTGGGAGGTGAAACATTTAGAAGTAGAGGCCTGGGAGATGAAACGTTTACAGACTGCATGCGTCCATTAGAGACACGTGCCAAACCAGGGATGAATTTCCTGTTCCCCATCCAGTTGTCCATGTTACACTTGAATTGGTTTAAAGAGGAACTCTGCTTCACATGGATGAGGAGCCTGTACCAGAGATGGAGTAGTCTCTGTGATGCATACCTGTCTCTCCAACAGGTCCTATTTATATCACAAGGAAGGTTTAAGTCTTTAAAATGGGTAATTCTGATGCTGTTTGTTTTGTAGATATGCAGGAGGACTGTCATAGTGGGATCAGAAAATGACATGTATACCAGACCTAGACCTCCCCTCAACAGTCTGCAGGAGACAGAATACAGGATAGGGCCTTTGGGCAGTCTGCATAGAACATGTTACTTATGCCCTCTATCCTTTTAGTGAGGAACATATCAGATGTTCCAACTGATGGATATAACTGTTTAGGTGTATAACAAATGGGGCATGGTACTCAATGATAGTTCTGATGAATGCTGAATACAGTGGAACAATGACTTATTTGAATCTAGATTCCCTGCCTTTGATTATAAGTTGCACAACACAGAATAATTTCCTCACTTCCCTGGACGCATAATGGTCAAAGGCTAGAATACAATCTATGTGCATCCCCAAGTCCCTGACTACTGGGTTAATTTGATAGTTTCCAGAGGTGGATGACTTCCTGATGGATACTATTATGCATTTCTTGGTATTTAGTTTTAGTCTATGACTCTGACACCAGTTGTTGGTCTGTGTCAGCCCTACCTGGAGAACATTTGTGTCGGTGGATGATTCAATGAAAGCTCCTAATTTGCAATCAACTGCAAATTTAGTTAGTCAAAGGCCACTGACATTGGCCTCGATTTCAGAGAAGTAAATGCCAAAAAGGGGCTGTCCTAGGAAGGATCTCTGAGGGACTCCACTTATGACTGGCCTGTTTCTAGAGGTGAACTCCCCATTTCTAACTTCCTGGGTCCTGTCTGTGAGCCAACTGATTATCTACCAGGTGAGATAAGGGTTTGTACCTAATCTCTTAAGTCTGTAAACAATGGTTGAGTAGGGGATTGTGTCAAATGCCTTGGCCAGGTCAAGGTAGGCAGTGTGATTCATTTTGCCCTCATCGATTGCCTTTTCAGGAAAAGTGATGAGGTTAAAACTACCAACATAAAAATTTCAACAAAACACAAATTAAAGGTTGTGCTGCTAAACACTAGGAGTATAAAAATGAAACCACACTCATTGCAAGCATTGTTAACCTTGGAAAATGCTGACATCTGTGCAGTCACATAAACCTGGTTCAAAGCTGTGGACAGCACCCTGGCCTTACCTGGTTACTCATACTATAATACATTCAGACCCCAAACTGTTGGCAGTAAAGCCAAAGGCGGTGGAGATTCAACATACATAAAGACATACACATGTCCAGGCTGGGCAAACAGCATGACACACAGGAGACTCTCCAGGTGCAGTTAACCATTGACATGACCCCTATTCAAATCATAGCTAGCTACAGGCCTCCAAATCTGACTCAAGATGACCAATCCACCTATTTTGACCTGTATAAATCTATCAAGATCCAACCCTTTACCCTGATCCTGGGTAACTTTAACTTCCAATAGACTGGAAGAACTACTCATGCCAAAACACAAATGCCCAGAGATTCCTCGATTTTGTCAATGCAAATGCCTTGGAACAGCTAGTCGATACCCACAAAAGAGGTAATAATATCTTGGACTTGGTATTAATCAACATGAGTAACCACAGCAGCATCCCTATAGTATCATCCTCCCTGGTAAGATCCAACCATGAAACGGTCACTTTCGAAGTCACCATCTCTCCTAAACCCCCTCTAGCTAGGATCAGACATAAAAAATTTTCCAAACCTGATTGCAGCCTCCTGAGCGATGGTATAAACAGCTTCACAGCCCCATCACCCTCTGTAGGAATTGGCATCAATATCCAAAACTATACCAAAGCACTATACAAGCATTTATATAGATGCATGGAATCAGGAATACCCTACAGGACTAAATCATCCTCCACAAGGAAGAGTAACCCTGTCTGGTGGACATCTGCATTAAATAAACTCTATAACAAAAGGAAAAAAATTGCTGTCCAAGACCAAGAAGGAGCAGGTGCCCAATTAGAAGCAATGTCTCTTTAGCCTGAACAAGCAAATAATAGCACTAGTGAAATCCTCCAAAGCAAACTTTGAGTCCAAATTGGCCACATCTACTAGAGACAATCATAGGGCCATCTTCACATATGTCTGCGACCTCAAAGGAAGCACCCAGATCTGTTCAAAACTGGTGGTCAAGGACACCACATACACAAATGCAGTAGATATAGAAAACTTGCTCGCTGACAGATTCAGCAAAAACTTCACCCCTCTGTCCCCCATCAATAAATCAGGACATCCCCAGTACCTGCCCCCTTCTCCTTATATCTAGGGAACAGGTCATCTCTGCTGTCTCAAAGGCAAAAAATACAGCCTCCATGGGACACGATAACATTCTAGGCTGCATCCTACTGAACTCAGGCAGGAACTTGCAGAACCATTAGGCTCCCTAGTCAACCATGCCTGAGTACCAGCTTCATCCCAGCTGAGTGGAGGACAGCCACTGTCATCCCTTTACACAAAGGTGGAGCGTCCGCCAATCTGGGAAATTATAGGCCCATCAGCTAACTAGCCTGATCTGCAAGACTATGGAATGGATTATCATGGACCTCATTATCATGGACATTGGCAACCTCCAAAGACTTGATCCCACACAGTTTGGCTTCATCAAGGGGAGGTCATGCCTGCTATATTTGGTTGACTTCTTTGAGACAGTCACCAAAGCCATGGATGAGGGGAAGACGGTGCACATCGCCTACCTTGACCTGGCCAAAGCCTTTGAAACTATTCCCCACTCGGGCATGATAGATAAACTCTCTCAACTAGGCATCAATGCATATGTTACCTGATGGGTAACAAACTGGCTCACTGATAGAACCCACCTAGACAAAATAGGGGAAGCCACCTCAACAAGCGGTGTACCCCAGTGTTCAGTCTTGGGGCCTCTGTTATTTGTGATATACTTTTCTGAGGTGCAGCCAAAACCAGTGGGCTATGGCTGACCAAGTTTGCAGATGACTGCAAGCTTGGGTGCTGTTATCAATTCCCCTAGTGATGTTGACATCCTCCAAGAGGGTCTCACTCTGACAAATGACTGGTGCCAGAAACATGGCCTCAAGCTGAATACCAAAAAATGCATCATCATCCCCTTTGGGGAGTGTGACATCCCCACAAATTATCACATTGATAACAACGTCCTAAGCATGCAATCAGTCTTGAGGGATTTGGGCACCCAGGTTGATAGCAACCTGACTTTTGACCACCATGTTGCTTCTGTTGTACAGAAACCCTTCTACATGGCCCACCTCGTAAGTATGGGTATCTCATCCAGGGACAAGGAGGTCATAACATCCATGTATTCTTCCCTTATAAGGCCTATTATTGAGTACAATGCCCCTTTCAGCATGTACCTTGCAAAGCACATGCAGCAGCTAGAGAGACCACAGAGGTTCCTCACCAGGAGAATCCAGGGCCTCGAACTTCTACCATAAACAGATAGGCTAAAAGCCCTATCCCTCTATTCTGTTTCATACAGATTCCTCAGTGGTGACCTCTGTCTGGCATACAAGGCTATCATGGACCCCTTCTTGATGGGACTGCTGCATATCCACAAGTGAAGCTCGACTCGAGTAACTCACATTTGCAGCCTCAACCTAGTCTTTGACATTAACACGACTTGTTGGTGGGACAGATTTGTGTCCCAGAAACTCTCCCATCTATGGAATAGACTCCCTCTCCATGGCAAGCAGAGTACCTCTTCACCCCTTTTTAAGCCAACCTTGATAACTGGATAGAAAACAGAAACGATACCCCTGGGATTCCATCTGTGTTCAGGCTGGACAGGGGCATCGGGTGCTGACTTGTCTAAACATGGGCTAAACTCTTGGCTAGGCTTATAAGAACCTCACTGACAATAGTCTAGTAACCTCCTATGATCCCATCGTGACCTTCTCAAAGAAGTCCACCAGGATGAGTAGGCATGACCTGCCCTGCATGAAATCAAATTGGGTTGGGTCCAGTGCCTGGAAGTTTCCATGATAATTTATTCCATGGCTGGCATATGAGACTAGTGTGACTTTAGATCTGTAGTTTCTATGGTCTGTATGTGGCCTACCTTTGTGCAGAGAGATGACTGTTGCTGTTCTCCATTCATGAGGCACACAACCTGTTTGGAGGCTACAGTTAAATAGCAAATCCAGAGGGCCTGATACATCATGTTTCATGCTATTTAGAAGGAATTCTGGGATATTATCTGGGACCATTGATGCAGTGTTCTTGGCCTTAGAGAGAGAATTAAGGACCTCCTCCTTAGTGATAGCAGGGGGAATTATATTTGATAGTATTCCTGAGGGAAGGTTGATGGGAAGAGAGGGGTAAAGTTGGAGTGAATTTGTCAGCCAGTAAGTTTGCTATATCCCCTGGCTTAGTATATGTGATTCCATTTACAATGAGCTCTGCACATAATATTGTATTGCCTTTGAGGTTGTGGACATAGGCAAAGAATGCCTTAGGGCTGTCCTTGGCCTAGGATGCCAAATTTACCTCAACATTTGTTTCCATAGACTTTATTTGTGCTCTGAGTTGTTTGTTTAGTTTGATGAGAGTGATTTTATCCTGCTGTTGCATCTCTTAATATTTTTCATGATTTTCTTTCTTCTGTTACACAATGCTGTGATTCCACCAGGGTGGCATGTTTTTTGAGTTAGTTCTGTACTTCTTCCTGGTGGACACAGCTGCCTCTATGTAGCTATTAGCATGCCTGTATAGGGTTTTTGTGAACAGTTCTGTGTAGGCAGCAGTGTTCTTAGTGTTTATGGGGGCTTCAAAGTTTGCCAGGTGATCACTTAATAATAGGGGGTTAGCTTTAGAGTGGTTCCTAAATATTCCAGGGTTAGCTGGGGTTCCAGATTTTATATTTTCTTCAAAGGAGACCATTTTTTTAGTCTGACCGTATCATAGAAGACATTACAATGTGGGATGTGTAGCACTCTCCTATATTAGTGAGGACCAGATTCAGTACGGTTGCACCCCATGTTGTTGTGTTGATAATCTGGTCCAGGGAGTTTGTGTTTACAAAAGCCAGGAATCGCTGCACCTGTACGTTTGGTGTCATATATGATTCACAGTTAATAGTGGGATAATTAAAGTCACTTATAGATATGGTATTGGGCTGGATGGTGAAGTTTTCCAATAAGTTTAAATACTTGGTATGGGTTTCCTGGGTCATAGAGGAGGACCTATAACTTGCAAGGAAGTGGTGTTGGATTTTGACTATGGTGATTTGAACATGGAGAAGCTCAAATGCATTGTCCTGTTTGACCAGCCTTGAGGTATGGAAGTCATTAAGACAGATTTCATGGGAGTGAATAAACAGTATCCAGGTCCTTCAGAGAGTCTTTACCTAGCTTGCCTGACCCCCTTACATCCTTAATTCTATGCTCTATAAACATATCCTTTATTTTTCATTTCTTATGGCATTGCCAGCCTGAACTTTCTCAACCATGCTATATATGAAACAAAACATTTTATATCGCCTGTTCTACCAGCTGTTTTTTTTTTTTTTATTGTTATGATGAATTAATTTTCTGGCCTGAAAAGCTAAATTACGTGAAATTTGGCTATTTACAGGGCAGTACTAACTTCATGGTAAAAATTCGTAATTTCATTGTAAAAATTCATATTTTGTCTTTCACCATCTGAGCTATCATCACTTTTATTTTGCTTTTTTGCTTGTTTTCTTCATTTTCAACATTTATCCTTAGCTTCCAAAGTCGAATTTTTTGATAGTCTTCCGTTTCTTCAAGCCTACCTTCAGTATTTTGTTGTACTGCTTCAGGCACTCTGTAGGGATTTGAATGGTGCTGCATTAGATTTGTAACCCCTCTCCCATGCAAATCTGAAATGATTTCTGTATTTCTGGGTAGAAATTCTAATAACTGATTTTTCTGTCTTACATAAAGATGCACCTATTAGAACACAAGGAACTGGTTCCTTCCATGAGCTGAAATTCACAACCGAAGATTCAGCATCATTCCATTCTGTGCATTTTTTCAAACATCGTGTCTTCATTTTATTGGATAGTACATATTAGTTAGATATTCCTTGCCTTTATTTCTTCTAGTCAGCTCTTTTCCCTACTTTGTGACACTTTCAGGCTGTAATGTTTTACTGTGTAATGTCCTTCCTTCTGCTGTCTCTGTTCCTACTGGCTAGTCTCCCATAGGATATGCATCTGTTTTTGCTTCATTTAATTCTGCATCACTGCCTATCTCTTTTTTACTATCTGAAGCTTTCCTTAAGTGACTTTCTTTTTTCAGGTTTCTATTTCCATTGATCCTACACTTTCAAGTTGTGCTATCTTCAATACAAATACCAACATTTCTGACTACCGTAGCACATATACCGTTCTGGTATATCTTTATTTCAGTATTCTGATACCTCATGATTCTCACCATTTAATCATACTAGCCATTAAATGGCTATTCCATTTCCTTTAGTCTGATGCTCATAAGTGTCTGTCAGAAGCACATTTCGATCCTAGCCCTTCCCCCGTTTTTATTTTGAGATAATATTATATTTGACTGCTTGGTTTAATCTTTGTTAAAGTTGTCTTTCTGCTGAGAATTATTTGCATCTTTCCTTTCATCTCATGATTTCCACAGGCTTTAATTTGGTGGTAATATTTCCCAATAATACCATCACTGACTGGATCTGGTTTCACTGCTAGGAGATATATTACTTTTCAAAGTAGTAGAGTTTGAAACTCTTATATATAATGGGATATTCTTTTTTTCCTGCATTAACACAAATTGCCTTTATCTTTTGTTTGTTAGTATGTTGGGTTTCACTACTATAGTGGTAGAACTCTGTAGCTCTATCATGTGTTTTATTATATTCCATGAGTATTTTTTCTAAGCATGCATTTCAGGCATTTGCATATTTCTAGCAGCAATACAGTTCCCATTACTGATTCAAATTCTGGCTACATGACATTTTTCCCACAAATGAAACAGGCTAGCTCAGTAGTAGGCATGTTGATTTCAAGGCAATGCTCACTATTTATTGCATTTAATATACACATTTCAGTTTTAAGCAAAGTATCATTTGATAGAACAAGTTTGACTGCAGTAATGTTTTTGTTAAACTTTTTCTGATCACTTTGATATATCCAGTGTGTTCTAATAACAGGCAATGGTCTTTTAACTATAAAGAAATAATCAAGTCTAGCATTTATTTTACTATTAGCATCAGACTGTAACCACTATTTAAATCTATCAAAAGAGGCAATTAGATGACATTAAGTCAATATCCTCATGTCAAAACAAGATTCCCTAACAAAGATACAAAAGCATTCTGGGAAAGGTACATTTTCTTTGACTTGACACAGCAGACAAACAACAAGTAATCCAGCCTCTACTCCCTCTCCCCTACCGATTTCTAAAAATAAATTACATCTACTTTACATATGCATCACAGCAAATCAAAACCACCAACCAGTACACTACCTCCAGGCAATGGATCCTGCACTTCTACTTCAAACTAATTAAGGCTAGCGATATCAAACCGCAGCTAGAATAAGTTCCACTAGATCACCCTACAGGATTTGACATTCTGTCCCCCAGGTTTATTTACCACTCTATAGAATTCCTCTCAGTCCCACTCTTGAACAAAATGCCATGCCAAACGTTTGGAAATCAGCTTTAGTTAAACCCCTACACAAACCATCCTACTCTACCAACACATCACAATACCATCCATTCTCAGTCTTACCCCCACCACAGTAAAATACTCAAAAAATGTACTTACAGTCAACTAGCACATCAGATCCAGCAATATACTCTTCTTCCACAAATGACATGGGCTTTGGATAAGTTTTAGCTCTATGACTATACTCTGGATATTTACAGATAAAATACGCATAATATAGAAAAAGGCCTATTTATTGTTGCTGTCTTTACTGACCTTTGACCTAATTCACCACTCAGTCCTCATAAACCATGTGCTAGAATTAAGCATAAGTCCTGAGGCAAGCTCTAGTTGCAAAACCATCGTTGCAATTTTAACTTCTTCAGTCAAAGCCCTCTTACTCAGAAGAGTTCCTCAGGGTCAATACTGGCTCATTTACTATTTTCCATTTTTATTAACAAACTCCCCATGACCTGCCTCAACTTCCACTACAAACGTATTCTGATAATATGGCCCTGTTCCCACTTAATTACTCCTTGCCATCCCTGAAAATCAGCAGCAAACCCATTTCCACACATCTATTGATTGGATTAGTAACAAAAAGCATTGACTAACTTTGGTATACATATTCATTATTTCATATCTAAATGCACAATCTTTAACACTAAACAAAAATTCTCTGAAATTACAAACTCTCTAAAATTAATGATCTGAATAATGTATGCATTCACCAAAAAGTCAGCTTACCTTGTTCACAGTTGGTGGCAGTGTTCAAATGAGGAGATCCAGCACCATGGCATGGCTGCTGCATCTCAATCAATCATGTAGTTGAGTTTGAGCATAAGCATCAGCCCATGCAAACTACTAGATGACTGGTTTTGAGACAGTATTCTTTATGTACCTGGGACTTGGGAGCTTGTAGTACAGTTATATTATAAACTAGATGCACACAATTGACAAGAACACTGATGGTTACAAATAAAAAAAGAAAAAACAGAAAATTCAAATTTCTTGAGTTAAAGTTCATAAAATTATACATGTGATTTTAAGGCATAATCATAGCCATTATTCTGTTATATGTTTTGGTGTATCTTTCTATAAGCAGAATTTAAACATCTATTGAGAGTAGAACATTAAATGAAGCATGCCATCAGTTTTACAGATAATATATACAAAAAGAAGCAATAGTTATGATGAATTAGTGATTTGTTCTGAAAAGCTAAATTATGTGATTTTTTTTTTTATTTCTTTCCAGTTCTTTGACAGTTTAGCTCTTGATATTTTCCCTGATGAAACGGAAAATCAATGACCGTGATCACTGGTACCACATTCATCAGTCTAAGTATATTTTACACAACAAACACTCGTAAATTCCATGCCTGAGTCTCTGCTATCTTTTATCATCGATACATTTATAAAACAATTTATCAGTGAGGAAAGCAGGTATAACATAGTATCTAATCTGGTTGTATTTAATAACTAACACATTCACGCAAACTATTGATTGCATCACAGGACAAGCCTTAGAATAATCCTTGGGCATTCATGGGAAAACTAAGGTTTGATTCCAAAATAATGTAGTTATTACACATAATGTTAAAGCCTGTGATTCTGCAATATATTCTCTACAACAATTTCTGCAACACAGAACATTTACTTTAAAATATTTATAATTAATTTTCAGGTAGAAAGAGGAAAGTAACCAGAAACATATTTTATTAATGCCTATAAGTCCCCTTTGGAAAGAAATTCAAGTACCAGTACAAACACTAAGGAATGAATCTCTATTTCAATGTTCTCCTCACTGTGACAATACCTAAAGACAAACAAATTCAACAAAATATTTTTTTTAATGTTAGCAGTGGATCAAAAATGCATCACTAGAATTGAATAAGAGCTTCTTCTATCTTTTAAAAGGTTTGACTCACTATGCTTACTAAATGTTTGAAGTAAAACCAGTAATATCAATTTGTTATAATCCTAAATATTTTCAAAATAAAGACTAGGCAAAAGTATTATTTTTCTCTCAAACATCATATCATTCAGCTAATAGTGACCTGCACACTGCTTAACTACATAAAAATGAATTAGGTGCAAAGTCAGTAGCTACATAGAGAAGCAGTTGGTGTCTTGTCTTCATATCTAAAGTCAATAGCTACATAGAGAAGCAGTTGGTGTCTGGTCCTCATATCTAAAGTCAGTAGCTACATAGAGAAGCAGTTGGTGACTGGCCCTCATATCTAAAGTCAGTAGCTACATAGAGAAGCAGTTGGTGTCTTGTCTTCATATGTAAAGTCAGTAGCTACATAGAGAAGCAGTTGGTGACTGGTCCTCATATCTAAAGTCAGTAGCTACATAGAGAAGCAGTTGGTTTCTGATCCTCATATCTAAAGTCAGTAGCTACACAGAGAAGCAGTTGGCATCTGGTCCTCCTATCTAACGTCAGCAGGTACATAGAGAAGTAGTTGGTGCCTGGTTCTCATATCTAAAGTCAGTAGCTACATAGAGAATCAGCTGGTGTCTGGTCCTCATATCTTTGAGTTTCATATCAATTTTTCTCCATGTTTTCCTTCCAACATTTACCTCAGTCCTTCATTGCATGCCTTTCTCTACTCTACCTTTGTCTCTGTCTTCCTTTCTCTCTCTTTAAATGTATCTTTCATTAGAATTAAGATATGATAGACTGCAATTTTCACATTTCTCAGGTTCACTTAATTGTGTATGTTATAATTAGCATGTGATATGCTAGACTGAACATATTTAAATATATAAATGACTGATTAAGATTAGGGCTGGATACATAAAACTTTGCCACATTGCTCTGAGCAAATTTGCAATCTTAAGTGGCCATGCCAAGGGTGTGTGTGTAGTTCAGAGACACATGCCACTAGCAGTGGACACTAAGCAGCAGTGTTAGGCACTGTGCATGTTAATGAGTGTGTAATTACATGGTGTTCAGCAACATTATTAAAATAAGTGGCTTGAGTTATGCAAATGAGGGGAAAACAAGATTGAAGAGGGATTCATATTCATATATGTATAATTGCGCTTTGCCTGCTTTATAAATTAATTTGACTGAATGTTCACAATAATGTTAAACAGATTGCTAGAAATGTTCTTATTGTTGCTGTGGTGCAGGACTGTTCACAACATTGTCTCCCCACCTGAGGCAATAGGTCATCTAACCATGCTTAAGGTTTTATGGGCTCCATGACATGGACATTGGGCGCCAGTACCATGTGGACCAATACACCACACAAGAAAATTTGGTTATGTGTCAACCTTGTCAGTAACCTTGTAGGAGTCATGGATACTCTGGTATGTGTGATTATACATACCTTAGCTTTGGGGACCTTTCACTGACCTACAAGGATACAGTGGGAGTATCTCAGGCATCTACCTTCAGAATAGTCCATCAGTTTCTCAGTGTCATACTTCAGCATGTGGGGAGCATATTTGGTCTCTGCAGAGGAGAGGGAGGAATACTGTAAGAGAATTATATGATATATCCCATTTCCATGAGGTACTGGGAGACATAGATTGTACCCACATTGAAATAAAAGCCATACATGAGGAGCTGTGGAAGGAGGTATGTGAATCACTCCATCAACTGACAGGTGGTCTGTATTGAACAGGATAGCATCTAGAAAATGTATGCAGGCCACACAGGCAATTTTTATAACAGGCAGTTATTATAACTCCCACATATGACACACCTGTGATGGATACCAGTGGTTTGCGAGGGATGACTTCCCCAGGACATATTACTGGTTATGCAAGATATGCTATTGACATTTGGCAGATGACACCCATCAGAAAACCACAAAATAAAACCAGGCATAGAATGATACCTAATTGCAAACAAGAAACATTACTGAGGATGCAATTAGGCTGGTCAAGGCACATGTTCACTGTCTGGATTCCTCTAGCAGTGCCCTGTAGTATGACTATAGTACTTAACTGTGAACCTATGAACCATGAACTATGAACATATACAAAAATATTTTCATCATGCTCCTTGTTACACAATATCATACTTAGGAGACAGTTACAGGAGGGTGGGTACTTGCAGGAGCAGCC
Source organism: Protopterus annectens (assembly GCF_019279795.1). Taxonomy (NCBI): domain Eukaryota; kingdom Metazoa; phylum Chordata; order Ceratodontiformes; family Protopteridae; genus Protopterus; species Protopterus annectens. The sequence continues at coordinate 245,575,158 of NC_056727.1, read as the reverse complement.
GTCTCCAGCACACCAGGCAAAGGAGATTGAGTCAGATTAGGACCCAGCAGCAGGGAACGATCCTGACAGACTGAGGCAGGTGCAGTATGCAGTGGCACTGGTAATCAGACTGTGGCTTGCACACATCTTCTGAACATAGTAGATAAGAGTAAAGTCGATAAACTATAGTAAAAGTGATAGATACATAACCAACACCGAACTATGATTACTCATGCATAGGATAGCCACACTAAGCATCAGACACAAGCAACCCTAGTAACAGTGTACAAATTGCAGGGTGCACTTATCATGGCTTGTGCAGGAGGGGAAGGGATTACTTGTGTAAGCTGTCTTGCACAGTGAAGTGTATAAGTGCTGAAGATTTTTAAAGTAAAACATACTATTGTGTGTGTGTGTGTGTGTGTGTGTGTGTGTGTGTGTGTGTGTATGGGGGTTCAAAGAGTGTGTGTGTTGGGGGGCTTAGTGTAAAAGGCGTTATTAAGGGTCACAGCATGTGGAAGTATGTGCATGTGTCTGTGAATTTGTGATGTACAATGGGCTGTATTGGTGAGTGTATGTCTGCTAAGACACAGCCTCAGTAATAGTGTGCAGCACTGTGGCTTGATGTACTGGACAGGTCCAGCACATACATGGCAGAAGTTTGAGCATTGTGTGCATATATCTGCCCAGGAGAGCTGGCTCAACCACAAGTTGCACTGGTTGTATCATGACCCTTACTAGATGTTGGCATGCTGCATGACTGAACAAAGTCTGCAAAGAGATGTGCCACTGCTGTAACTGCTACAGCCACAGGAGGTGTCCTCTCTTTGGTGTAGACAAGTCTTCGGCAGATGTTGCCAGGAAAGTGCTAACCCTGTGAGGTATGATATAAATTTTTTTGTATCAATGCTGAATACCACCCATGGTGGAATGGCTTTGTGGATGGTTCTCCACATCTGGCAGGTGAGCTTCAATGATATCGCACATTCCATTATGTGACTGTGTCTGCTAAAACTTTCACAGATATGGGACATGCACTCATATAGGTCACCTTGAATACCCTTCATCACCCTTGCTAATTCTGTCATGGCTCTGGTGGCAATAGCTAGTGCCTCCACATTGGACCTGCACATACCATCGGTTGCAGCCGTTGACACACCATTCTTAAGGAAAAAGAGTTACCATGTCTCTAGCTAACATCATTATCCACCCCCCCCATATTTACCTCTCTACCCTTGGGGGCTAGGGGGATGATAACATGTGTTCTCCAAGGGTATCTACAATACTCTGACTGTCTTCCAGTGTGGTATGTGCCTCCAAGATGTCTGTGGGAATACAGGCTTTATTTATGATCTATGCAGGTGATATAGCAGTTACATTCCATGTGTCCAACACACACAGACAGTATATTCCCTGATTGTACTAGTTTATCCCAACCATCACCAAAGGAATTAATGCTAAGAGAGTTATACTACATGATATAAAGGAACAAAAGTCTAGCTATTGATAAGCTAGGTAAGAAATTGGCTATTAAGAAGAATAAAGGCAGGGTAAACTATGCTCGTATAAGCCCCAGTATTGGAGGGTGTTAATTAGTCTGAACATGCACAGTGAGTGTGGCATGACAGCTCCTAACCCAAACAGAGCTAGCAGATAAAACTGTACAGATAGCTAAATAATAAAGCTAAAGAGGCCACATACACAGCACTCTTTACAGAATTAGCCTGGGAGGAGAAGACTGTGAAAATAGTAAGCCAGCAGTTTATTGCAGAAATGAAGGGCTGGCTGCAATCCTTAAAGTGATTAGCATAACAGCATAAAAACGGAACAGTTTTCTAAGAGTGAGTACTGAGAAAAATATAGGCCTGGGAAAAACAATAATAGTGAATGGCAAGCTAAAGAAGCAGTTCCCTGGAGCCAGTAAACACAGTCAGTAATAGAGTTTGCTTAACCATCCCACCAAATGAAGCATGCAACCACAAAAAGGGAACAGACAGACTTAGAATGTGTGCCCTGCAGCTTTCACTGTTAACAGGGAAGTGTAGTAATGCAAAAACTTTGTCTGTCTTGTAAATGTTGTACAAAAAGGATTTCAGCAAGCAGTCTTGGAAACCATTCGTTCATAAAGTTTCATCCCATAAATTTCCTATATTACAGCTTTCATTTTTAGCAGAGAAGCTTGAAGATGGCAAAAGCTTCATTTGTCTTGTAAATGTGAATTATTGTTTCTGAATCATTTGATTGGTAAATTGAGATAACTTGTCAAACACTGCACTCAGTTCTACACAGTGACATGCACATGCCTGAATCCCTGCAGGTGGCACTACACATGTGCAGTCCAAAGTATGTCTCCACGGGAAGATTTGCAATATAAAATCTTATGGAAACTGAGGTATTGAAATGTCTGCTTTCTTAACAGTGTATATACAAGACTGTCATGTTTCACACTTTAAATGTCATTATGAGCTATTCTAGCAAAGTTGCACGTTGTTAAGACAACCATCTGTCATGCTACTGAGATACTCATTGCTCTATAAAAGATGGCAGTCATGAGAATACATCTTGGTGTAAAGCATCTGCCATTTTTCTCTGCTTTTTTGTGGCAAGACTTTGTGGTTAAAGAAACAGGGGGCAGTGCTCCTTTTAGAGCACAAAGGTGGTATGTGGAGGAGGCCAAACTCTTTCTACACCTCTTCCATATAGACTACAGCTAGAGGCTATTGCAGAAGGGCTATCAAGTGCCACAGTATAAGACTGAGGCCTGGAATAGTTTGGCCAAGGCTGTCACATATGACACTCGTCCCACACATGCGAAAGTAGTGCCATCATCATTATAGTGACATTAGGCACAGACATCCCAACCTCCAAGGCTGATGTACCATAAGTATAGCATCTGTTGCCTAAACATAGAACCTGCTAGAGCATGGGATCCACACATTTCATACACTGTTAGTCTTGTCTCCATAGCTCATGAAGGCTATTTCACAGAATCAGCAGCAGCACAAGAGGAGGAGGATTGAGGCCATAAGATAGTACCAGGGTGAGAAAACATTTTCACACTGTACAGGTTTTAATGACAGAATATATTCAGGCAGTATAGATAGAGTTTCATACAGTATAGGTTTTATACATCACTCCCACGCCTGTGCAAACTTCCACAGTTGAAGGGTAGTAGTATGTCTAATGGATAGTATTAGTGTCTGTGTGCAATGCAGTATGACTGTTGGATGGTATTACTGTCCTTGTGCATGGCAGTATGACTGTTGGATGGTATTACTGTCCTTGTGCATGGAAGTATGACTGTTGGATGGTATTACTGTCCTTGTGCATGGCAGTATGACTGTTGGATGGTATTACTGTCCTTGTGCATGGCAGTATGACTGTTGGATGGTATTACTGTCCTTGTGCATGGCAGTATGACTGTTGGATGGTATTACTGTCCTTGTGCATGGCAGTATGACTGTTGGATGGTATTACTGCCCGTCCTCATGGCAGTATGACTGTTGGATGGTATTACTGCCCGTCCTCATGGCAGTATGACTGTTGGATGGTATTACTGTCCTTGTGCATGGCAGTATGACTGTTGGATGGTATTACTGTCCTTGTGCATGGCAGTATGACTGTTGGATGGTATTACTGTCCTTGTGCATGGCAGTATGACTGTTGGATGGTATTACTGTCCTTGTGCATGGCAGTATGACTGTTGGATGGTATTACTGCCCGTCCTCATGGCAGTATGACTGTTGGATGGTATTACTGCCCGTCCTCATGGCAGTATGATTGTAGATGGTATTACTGTCCTTGTGCATGGCAGTATGACTGTTGGATGGTATTACTGTCCTTGTGCATGGCAGTATGACTGTTGGATGGTATTACTGTCCTTGTGCATGGCAGTATGACTGTTGGATGGTATTACTGTCCTTGTGCATGGCAGTATGACTGTTGGATGGTATTACTGTCCTTGTGCATGGCAGTATGACTGTTGGATGGTATTACTGTCCTTGTGCATGGCAGTATGACTGTTGGATGGTATTACTGTCCTTGTGCATGGCAGTATGACTGTTGGATGGTATTACTGTCCTTGTGCATGGCAGTATGACTGTTGGATGGTATTACTGTCCTTGTGCATGGCAGTATGACTGTTGGATGGTATTACTGTCCTTGTGCATGGCAGTATGACTGTTGGATGGCATTACTGCCCGTCCTCATGGCAGTATGACTGTTGGATGGTATTACTGTCCTTGTGCATAGCAGTATGACTGTTGGATGGTATTACTGTCCTTGTGCATGGCAGTATGACTGTTGGATGGTATCACTGTCTTTGTGCATGGCAGTATGACTGTTGGATGGTATTACTGCCCGTCCACATGGCAGTATGACTGTTGGATGGTATTACTGTCCTTGTGCATGGCATTATGACTGTTGGATGGTATTACTGTCCTTGTGCATGGCAGTATGACTGTTGGATGGTATTACTGTCCTTGTGCATGGCAGTATGACTGTTGGATGGTATTACTGTCCTTGTGCATGGCAGTATGACTGTTGGATGGTATTACTGTCCTTGTGCATGGCAGTATGACTGTTGGATGGTATTACTGTCCTTGTGCATGGCAGTATGACTGTTGGATGGTATTACTGCCCGTCCTCATGGCAGTATGACTGTTGGATGGTATTACTGCCCGTCCTCATGGCAGTATGACTGTTGGATGGTATTACTGTCCTTGTGCATGGCAGTATGACTGTTGGATGGTATTACTGTCCTTGTGCATGGCAGTATGACTGTTGGATGGTATTACTGCCCTGGTGCATGGCAGTATGACTGTTGGATGGTATTACTGTCCTTGTGCATGGCAGTATGACTGTTGGATGGTATTACTGCCCATCCTCATGGCAGTATGACTGTTGGATGGTATTACTGCCCGTCCTCATGGCAGTATGACTGTTGGATGGTATTACTGTCCTTGTGCATGGCAGTATGACTGTTGGATGGTATTACTGTCCTTGTGCATGGCAGTATGACTGTTGGATGGTATTACTGTCCTTGTGCATGGCAGTATGACTGTTGGATGGTATCACTGTCTGTGTGCATGGCAGTATGACTGTTGGATGGTATTACTGCCCGTCCTCTTGGCAGTATGACTGTTGGATGGTATTAGTGTCCTTGTGCATGGCAGTATGACTGTTGGATGATATTACTGTCCTTGTGCATGGCAGTATGACTGTTGGATGGTATTACTGTCCTTGTGCATGGCAGTATGACTGTTGGATGGTATTACTGTCCTTGTGCATGGCAGTATGACTGTTGGATGGTATTACTGCCCGTCCTCATGGCAGTATGACTGTTGGATGGTATTACTGCCCGTCCTCATGGCAGTATGACTGTTGGATCGTATTACTGTCCTTGTGCATAGCAGTATGACTGTTGGAGGGTATTACTGTCCTTGTGCATGGCAGTATGACTGTTGGATGGTATTACTGTCCTTGTGCATGGCAGTATGACTGTTGGATGGTATCACTGTCTTTGTGCATGGCAGTATGACTGTTGGATGGTATTACTGCCCGTCCACATGGCAGTATGATTGTTGGATGGTATTACTGTCCTTGTGCATGGCATTATGACTGTTGGATGGTATTACTGTCCTTGTGCATGGCAGTATGACTGTTGGATGGTATTACTGTCCTTGTGCATGGTAGTATGACTGTTGGATGGTATTACTGTCCTTGTGCATGGCAGTATGACTGTTGGATGGTATTACTGTCCTTGTGCATGGCAGTATGACTGTTGGATGGTATTACTGTCCTTGTGCATGGCAGTATGACTGTTGGATGGTATTACTGCCCGTCCTCATGGCAGTATGACTGTTGGATGGTATTACTGCCCGTCCTCATGGCAGTATGACTGTTGGATGGTATTACTGTCCTTGTGCATGGCAGTATGACTGTTGGATGGTATTACTGTCCTTGTGCATGGCAGTATGACTGTTGGATGGTATTACTGTCCTTGTGCATGGCAGTATGACTGTTGGATGGTATTACTGTCCTTGTGCATGGCAGTATGACTGTTGGATGGTATTACTGCCCATCCTCATGGCAGTATGACTGTTGGATGGTATTACTGCCCGTCCTCATGGCAGTATGACTGTTGGATGGTATTACTGTCCTTGTGCATGGCAGTATGACTGTTGGATGGTATTACTGTCCTTGTGCATGTCAGTATGACTGTTGGATGGTATTACTGTCCTTGTGCATGGCAGTATGACTGTTGGATGGTATCACTGTCTTTGTGCATGGCAGTATGACTGTTGGATGGTATTACTGCCCGTCCTCATGGCAGTATGACTGTTGGATGGTATTACTGTCCTTGTGCATGGCAGTATGACTGTTGGATGGTATTACTGTCCTTGTGCATGGCAGTATGACTGTTGGATGGTATTATTGTCCTTGTGCATGGCAGTATGACTGTTGGATGGTATTACTGTCCTTGTGCATGGCAGTATGACTGTTGGATGGTATTACTGTCCTTGTGCATGGCAGTATGACTGTTGGATGGTATTACTGCCCGTCCTCATGGCAGTATGACTGTTGGATGGTATTACTGCCCGTCCTCATGGCAGTATGACTGTTGGATGGTATTACTGTCCTTGTGCATGGCAGTATGACTGTTGGATGGTATTACTGTCCTTGTGCATGGCAGTATGACTGTTGGATGGTATTACTGTCCTTGTGCATGGCAGTATGACTGTTGGATGGTATTACTGTCCTTGTGCATGGCAGTATGACTGTTGGATGGCATTACTGCCCGTCCTCATGGCAGTATGACTGTTGGATGGTATTACTGCCCGTCCTCATGGCAGTATGACTGTTGGATGGTATTACTGTCCTTGTGCATGGCAGTATGTCTGTTGGATGGTATTACTGTCCTTGTGCATGGCAGTATGACTGTTGGATGGTATTACTGTCCTTGTGCATGGCAGTATGACTGTTGGATGGTATCACTGTCTTTGTGCATGGCAGTATGACTGTTGGATGGTATTACTGCCCGTCCTCATGGCAGTATGACTGTTGGATGGTATTACTGTCCTTGTGCATGGCAGTATGACTGTTGGATGGTATTACTGTCCTTGTGCATGGCAGTATGACTGTTGGATGGTATTACTGTCCTTGTGCATGGCAGTATGACTGTTGGATGGTATTACTGTCCTTGTGCATGGCAGTATGACTGTTGGATGGTATTACTGTCCTTGTGCATGGCAGTATGACTGTTGGATAGTATTACTGTCCTTGTGCATGGCAGTATGACTGTTGGATGGTATTACTGCCCGTCCTCATGGCAGTATGACTGTTGGATGGTATTACTGTCCTTATGCATGGCAGAATGACTGATGGATGATAGTACTGTCAGTGTGCATGGCAGTATGACTGTTTATAGATTCATAGGTAAGTACTGGATTAGCTGCTCTTGTGGACCATTTTAAGCTTAGTTCATTTCCTTTTTAAAGATGAGAATCAAATGCTGTACCTTGTGTCTGTGAGGTAAGCACTCTAACCATTATGCCAACCACCAAACCTCTTTATTGGTTTATAGGTAAGTCTAATTGCCCCTGTGGGTTATTGTAATCCTATCCATTTTCTTTTGGTGAGACATAAACATTGCATCTTTTGTCTGTGAAGCAATCACTTTAACCATTTTGCCAACTCCCCACTCTTATGCAAACTCCACGCCTGTAAGATTGTCATTAGAACTCCTTAAATTACATTGCTGTCTATGTGCATGGCAGTGTGACTGTTGGATGGTATTACTTTCAATGTGCATGTCAGTATGATTTTTGGATGGTATTACTGTACTAGCGCATGACAGTATGACTGTTGGATGATATTACTATCCGTATGCATTGCATTATCACTGTTGGATGGTATTACTGTCCATGTGAATGGCAGTATTACTTTTGGATGGTACTACTGTCTCTGTATATGGCAGTATGATTCTTGGGTGATATTACCTATCTGTGTACATCACAGATGACTGTTGGATGGTATTAACTGTTTGTGTTCTTGGCAGTATGATTGTTGAATGGTATTACTGTCTGTGTGCATGACAGTATGACCACTGGATGACATTGCTGTCCATGTGTATTGCGGTATGACCGTTGGATAGTATTACTGTCTGTGTCCATGGAGTATGAATTTTGTATGATACTACTGTCTGTGTGCATTACAGTATGACTGTTGCATGGTATTATTATCCATGTGCATGGCAGTAAGATTTTTAGATGCTATTGCTGTCTGTGTTCAAGACAGTATGACTTTTGGATAAGCCTGCCATCTGTGTGCATGGCAGTATGTCTGCTGGATGGTATTACTGTCTCTCTGCATGTTAGTATGACTACTGGGTGGTATTATTGTCCATGTGCAATGCAGTATGACTGTTGGATGGTATTACTGTCCGTGTGCATGGTAGTATGACTATTAGATAGAATAACTGCCTATGTGCATAGCAGTATAAATGTTGAGTGGTATTATTATCCATGTGCAATGTAGTATGACTGTTGGATAGTATTACTGTCTGTGTGCATGACAGTATGACTGTTGAATGGTACTACTATCTGTGTCCATGGCAGTATGACTGTTGGATGGTATTACTGTCCGTGTGCATAGCAGTATGACTGTTGAGTGGTATTATTATCCATGTGCAATGCAGTATGACCGTTGGATGGTATTACTGTCTGTGTGCATGACAGTATGACTGTTGGATGGTACTACTGTCTGTGTCCATGGCAGTATGACTGTTGGATGGTATTACTGTCTGTGTGCATAGCAGTATGACTGTTGAGTGGTATTATTGTCCATGTGCATAGCAGTATGACTATTGGATGCTACTGCTATCTGTGCAGATGGTAGTATGACTTTTAGATGCTGTGGATGCTTACTTTCACATCATTGAAAAGTGACTAAATACATAATTGTGTTATTCTCACTTTGTGTTGATGTCTCTGGGTTCATGCCTGTGTGTGTTGTGATATAATTTGTAATTTGAGATGTCTTTGTCCTTTCAGTATCTACACTATTAGAAGGGGAAAATATGTATGAGGTAAATTTTTTCATTGTAAAATTTGTCTCACAGACAATCTTTGCAGTATACTTAGTTTGATGTTATTGTCTTTTTGTCTTGTGGTGTAAATATAGTTCAACTTGTCAAGGCTGTTTTTTTTTTTTTTTTTTGGAATGTGCATAGGTTTGAATCCCACATTCAGCTGTATACTATTGTTGGTCATTTTGGAAGTCCCTCCATAATAGTACCTGTGAGGAAATGTATATCTGAGCAGCATTTTTCCTTTATGCATATACAGATACACACAGAGATTTGCCTGATAATAGCCTTGGTAAATTAAGAAGTGTGTTTGTCCTTCCTTCCAGTATAGTACCTGTAACATTATCATATAATAGAAAATGAAGTAGATATATATTTTTCTATCTGTACTACTATCTTCTTCGCCTAAGTGATTCTATCCTTTCTTTTACAGAAATGTATTTTGTTTACTATTCTTTGCCTCTCCATTTATCTTGCTATTATATTCAGCAACATCTAGACCTGAAACCTTCCTTCAGCAAGGCCTGCCCCCTCCCCACAATCCCAGGTGGCAGCAGCACCCACAACATCTGGGTCTTAGCTTGCCACAGTCACCTCTGCACTCCCTGTCCTACCTGCACCATTCTACAGGTAGCCTTGCAATCGATACTGGCTATGTTGAACCCACAATTAGCAATATCAGTAGATATGACAGCTACCTCAACAATCAGCAGCTAGCAGGCATAGTGGAGGAGGTCATCACCAAGAGCTTAGATGGATTATGCATATATCAGCCACATGGACAGCCTCTTCTAGTGACTTGAGTCACCTTCAAGCCCAGCATGCACCCTTCCATCTGAACTAAGGCCCAGAGGTGAGGATACCTAGAGTTGTTACTTAGCTCCCACTGGACTGTAGCTGTCAGGGACAGCAGCCACAGAAACACATGCTATTCTCCATCTTGGTGTTCCCCTACCTTTTTGTGTATATACACACCCCTGTTTGTCATACAGTCTTCTCTTTATCACTGTCTTCCCTATTCTTGAAGTCTCTTTCACCACTGTGCTGTCCCTCCCTCATTGTGGTAAAATTACCCTCTCAATCTTATCAGTCTTTCACTGCAACATACCCTAGATCCTTACCTTCCCTGCAACCTACCCTAGCCCCCTTAACTTTACTGCCACCTACCCTAGCCCCCTTACCTTCACTGCTACCTAACCTAGCCCCCTTACCTTCACTGCAACCTACCCTAGCTCCTTACCTTCACTGCTACCTACCCTAGCCCTCTTACCCTCCTTTTACTTCCCTTATTTCCTCCCCCAAACTTACCTTCTCATCATTTATGAAAAATCGGTGCCTGTTCTATAAAAAAAAAAATTAGTTCACTTTCTTCACTTCTGTCCTGCTCATTCAAACAACTGCTGGAACACTGTTTATTTATTTATTTTTTTCACAAACCTTCTCCACAAAAGGAAAGGATGTTGTTATTCAGGCATAGATTTACATGACTTGAAATTACTAAATTTATTTTAAATGCAGATGAAAATTACAGAAGGGAAATAGGTGGCTCAAAACAATGATGGACCAAAGATTGGCTGATGACAGTTCATTATGGATTAAGCAAGCTGCAGACTTACAGCCTAAATGGGTTTCTAGTTTCATGCTGGTATCAGCTCTGACAGCCACTGTATAGAAATGAATAGTCCACTGCATGCCATCTTGATACTGACAGAATGTAGATTGTTTGCAATAAATAAATGAATAAATAAACAACCAAACAGATAAATGATGCAATAAACACTGTCAAATTTTTTGCACACTAAGATGGGTTGTATGCCACAATTGAGATGTTATAAGACAGAAATTCTCACTTGTTATATCAGCTCTCAGTGCAATATCGTTAAAAATGGTTTTCAAATCTTATCTTTCATTGAGAATGTCTGATCCCTGCTATCGACATCCTGTCTTTCCTGCCTATTTTTTCAGCTTACCAGATCTCTGGACTTTTGTTCATAACTGCTTTCTTAAAACCATAAATGTCAGCCTCTATGATTGACATCTTCCCTGGGTTTCAGAAAGGATTAACCCTATGAAGAACCCTTACCTCAGGTTTCAGCTGTACACTAAGACATTTCAATTCATACACCACTCTGTGCTAAGATTTTCCCTTATTGGAACATCTGGGCAGTAAGCTGACAAAGTCATACGCTAATTAATCAGCCTGGGGGAGTGGCTAATGCTAATTAGCCATGTTCCCTTCCCCAAAATGGCCACTGTTCCGATTTGTTTGGACAAATGATTCAAAGAATCCCTCAACAAAGTAAAATGTTACTTTAGAAGAAAAACTGAATGCTGTTAAAAGGTGTCATTCACCCATTCACTCTTATGTGCATTGCAACCCATACAATTAATTCTAGCATTGAAATGATAACACATCAGCTAATTCATGTAGGAACACATGAATACCTCATAGAGAATTATAGAAGACAATTTCATGGACAAATGAAAAGACAAATTGTGGAGTCTACATTTAAAAAATTATTGTGGTAAGTGCTGAGATCTGCATAATTTCCTTTTTCTAAAACAAACCATAATACCCACACCAGTGTTTCCTCAAACAGCCAGATTATCACTGAGCAACCAATTAAGTTAGCAGATTCCAGGTGAAGGGTAACATTCATATTATGCCACTTTAGTGACAAATATGAAGTTGTCTTATTTTTGTCAGTCATAAAGTGATTTCTACTTGTGTCATACTGTCCTGCTGTTTGGACAGTGGAAGTAAAAGTGCTGACAATCTTCTCATGGATGGACATACATATGCTGGATCATGACCCACTATCATTTTTACCAAAGTATGTATTTCAGACGTCACACCTTCATAGGACCAAATTCTCTTAATACCAGTGTTCAGGTCATGTAACAGTCAAATAACACTGATACCTTTATGGTATATCCATATTTACCTATTCCTACACAGTGATTCAATTTTACTTTAAATTGTTGATATTCTCTACCATTTTGTATTGATTGGACATTTATTCAAAAGCCTTGGCATTGTTTGTGAACAAATCTTGTAACAATAAGGCTGCAAAATCTGTTATTCATATGTCTATATGTTTAATCAGTTTTATAAATGTTCATGGCCAATAAAAATGCTATATCCTTAAAAGACCAGTACTGTTTACCCTATAACTGTTTATACGCAATACCATATAGTCCCAAAAATGTATCACACTTTTATAAAGTTCAGCTACACTGCCTAGATCCCTTGTTACCATTTACTTGAATATGAGATCCACCTACTTTAAGGTTCTGTTTCCTATACTTTGCATCCATTCTCATTTATTATTATTCATAATGCTAGACCAAATTATCTGATATTATCTAAAATGCTTTCAAGTCATTACAATTGTACATTATGTGGTTTCATCAACTTTTGCTTCTAGCTTACACTTCCCACAATTTAGTTTCTTTGTGTGGTTTAACTTAAAAAAATTGATTAGGATAAAATGCTATAAAAATACATTTCCAAGTGTAAAGCTTTCAGAAAGATGTTTGTGTTGTTTTACTTACAGACTCCAAGAATATTGATATATTCTTCACTCTGAAAGATATACTGTCAATAGCACACCTTACTTTTTAGCTTCTTTGCCATTCTTCTGTCTTATACTACTCCTGACATTCTATGGCAGAGCCTAATCAGAGATTAAATTTCTTGATTTATTCCTAAATAAAACTTTCCAAGAAATTTGTTATTCATTTATTTGTTTTTCCTTCTATACCTCCTAACACATTCTGTACTAATCCAATCTTTTTTTTCAAGACTATATTTCTGTATCAGATTATTAGTACCTTTTAGATTACAATTATTTATGCAATTGTGCCAAGCAATAAACACTTGTTTTTCCAAATTTCCCTTGTAATATTAATAGAACCAGCTGTTAGAACTCTGTTAATCAGAAAGTGATAAATGATACTTATATCGTTTTTTTAGATCGATATCTTTATAGATAACATTTTTAAAATATTTAAGAATAGTATTTATATAATTTTGGTTAGTATTATAATTTAAATGACAAACATATTACAAGTGGTTCTATTTTTATTTATTTTTTATGTACTATGCTTTACTACAAGTACAAGAACAGGACCTTTGGGATTGACTTTAGAGTAATTTTAACATAAAATGAAATATATTTATTCAGGTTTTGAGTTAACTTAATTATTGAATTGATTTAATTATTGAAATAAAGTATTTATTGGATGATTTTAGCAGGGGAAGAGGTATTTAAAAAGGATTGTTCACTTTGTTTTACCTATCTGATGAAGTCTTTGGGATTAAGATGAAAACGCTGTATTTATTCTGTTGCATAAAGGAAGTTGAATAAAGAGAGCACCCTCGGGCTTTATTGTGTGGCCGTTTTATTGGTATCGGACTCAAGTGTACATTTGTGTCTTTTTGGTTTGAAGTACTGTTGGGCACACTTCTCTGCTGTGGTTTTACAGATAATTTAAATGATGTTTTAAACAAATTGATAATAGCCAAATGTGTTATTTATTATACCTATTAATTGTGGGGTAGTTTTCCATTTCCTTTCTTCTAATACATAGAAATGTATTATTTTCCATTTCGAATCATATGAATCATTTATCTAGGGACTGATACCCTCAATATGTGAAGCCTGCATACATATATATATATATATATATATATATATATATATATATATATATATATATATATATATATATATATATATATATATATATGTGGGTCTACCTGATAACACCGACAATCGAAAACACCGACAACAAAATCACCGACACCACAAAACCAAAAGTTCAAAAACACGAAACTTCACATGCCCGACAAACCACAATCCTGACAATTAACAAACAAAACAAATCCCTTGTCCAAAAAGCACACACACAACACAAGCACACCAAAATCCTTACAAACCTACACTAAACCTTACATACACAACTATCTATGCACTAACCTTAACCCAAACCCTAAGGTCCGCCATTATCGCACACTCACCTAACCTACGGCCTAACCATAACTCACTTAACCCGCCCCAAACCCTACAGTCTGTTACTATCACGCACTCACCTGACCTGTGCCCTAACCCTAACTCACATAATCCTCCCCTAACCCCACACTTACCTTAACATGTCAGTGTTCTCAGCATCAGGATTTTCAACTGTCAATCATCTCCGTTGTCGATATTCCGGTTTCAGTGTTCTCATCATCGGCGTTTTGTAGTTTCGGCATTATCAGGTAGACCCATATATGTCTCCAAATCAGGGAATTTTAGACCTCCTTTTCCCCATCTTAATATTTGATGCTAAACATTCCATAAACATATTAAAAAGGAGTGGTATAAATGAGAACAGTACTTTCATGATATATATATATATATATATATATATATATATATATATATATATATATACACACACACACACACATGGGTCTACCTGATAACACTGACACGCCAAAACACCGACAACGAAATAACCAACACTACAAAACCGAAAGAAACCCAAAGTTCAAAAACACAAAACTTCACATGCTCGACAAACCATAATCCCGACAATCAACAAAACAAATACCTTTCCCAAAAAACACACACACAACACAAGCACACCAAAAACCTTACAAACCTACACTAAACCTTACATACACAACCATCTATGTACTAACCTTAACCCAAACCCTAACCCTAAGGTCCGTCACTATCGCACACTTACCTTACCTGCACCCTAACCCTAACTCATTTAAAATGCCCCTAACCCTTAAGTCTGTCCCTATCACACACTTACCTGACCCGCACCTTACCCTAACGACCGCCACTATCACACACTTACCTTACCCACACACTGACCCTAACGTCCATCCCTATCAGACACTTACCTTAACATGGTGTTCTTAGCATCGGGATTCTCAACGTTTGATCATCTCCGTTGTCGATCTTCCGGTGTCGGTGTTCTCGTTGTCGGCGTTGTGGACTTTCAGCATTTTCAGGTAGACCTATATATATATATATATATATATATATATATATATATATATATAAATATATATTTATAGATATAGATATAGATATATCACACACACACACACACACATATATATATATATGAATATATATATGTATATATATATATATATATATATATATATATATATATATATATATATATATTTGGCTCTATCAAACAGGTAAATACAGTCACTGTAGCTCGTCAAAAGTACAAACCAGTCAAAACTTAATGGAACTTTTTATTTGAAGTGTTTTTCGTTTGCTAAAATAAGCAAACTTCTTTAGAAACCATTTTCAACATTTAAAAATGTATAAATAGTCATAGCTGCTACTGTTGAACCAATCACAGCTCTCTCATTGCTTAACCACTTTCTTAAAGTCATCTTAACTATATACAAGCTTACCGCTAATACAAATAAATGTATATAATTTATACAATTTATACAGCTGACGAGCACAAGTCAGAGTGCCAAAATGTCATACTTTCAACAAAATATTAACAATGCAAATAAATATACATAGTCCAATAGTTTAAAAAGCACTAAACCTAATGCATGCAATTTTTAAAAACATAACTAACTAGTGCTAGTCACGGCATCATCGCCTTAGACTCTTTATCTTGAGAATACTACTTATGGAGCATGTTTCATTCAACCCAGGATAATTATAGGCATTTAGTTTTATCTGCCATACTAATTTAGCCCTTCCAAGTGTAAAGGTGCCGGGCCACTCCTTGTGTCAAAGTTCACCTGGTCTATGACTGAAAATTTGAATCTATGGTCCATATAAGACTGGACATGCTTGGCTAAAGTGTTGTCCTGCTTTTTCTTACTAATGGCATACTGATGTTCATAAATCCTTTCTCGGAGCCTACTCTCCGTTTTGCCTATGTAGAATGCAGGACAACATTGACATGTCACTATATAAATGACCATCTTCGAGTTGCAATTAAATCTTGATCTTAATCTGATGTGAAAATCACCCACTGTTACTGAGTGTGTATTATCTACAAATTTACAATAATTGCAACTTTGGCATTTGAACATCCCTGAAATTTTTGGGTAAAAACACCGTTGCTGTTCAAGTATATCTTTCGGATTCCTGCCTCTCCTAAATGTTACCCGAGGTCTATCACCCATTTTTACAAAGATGGTAAAGTTGATTCTAAATAAGCCCCAATTTTTCTTAATAATATCCAAACAAAAATAGCTGTGCAAGTTGAATGTGGTGATAAAGCTTACTTCAGTTTGTGTATTAGTTATTATTAATTACTAAACAAAGTACTAACCAGTTTGAACACGAATGTCTTGAGTACATTAAAACCCAAGACATACGTATTTGTAAACCAGATAAAGGTGAGGGTCTGGTGATATTTGATAATGCGGACGTTGACGTTGAAATGATGAGTTCATTACTGGACAATCCCACATATGTTGTGAGTTCTAGGTCGGAGGTAAATAAAGCATACAGCTCTATTAAGAGCAGCATAGAAGACATGTTCATAGAGGGAAAGATTGAGCAAAACATTTACAATTATATGTTTACTATTTATCCTAGATACCCTTGTTTGTTTGGTATACCTAAGATCCATAAGGATATGGCTAATCCTCCTATGAGACCTTTAGTTGATGGTTGAAGTTCACCCACTTACCCTTGTGCAAAAGTCGTAGACTCAATTTTTCAAAAATACTTGATCAAGGAACAGCAAATATGTAAAGATTCGTGGTCATTCCTTAAAAGAATAGACAGCTTGGAATTTAACATGGATCATAATTTCCTAACAGTTGATGTAAAGGATTTATATACATGTATACCCCAAGAAGTAGGAATTGAATGGGTAGGCCTTGTGTTAAAGAAAAATGGCGCTTCTGCTACTGAGATAGAACTGGTTACAGAATTATTGGAAATTATTTGTACAACAACTTTTTCATGTTTGGTGAAAACCTTTACCTACAAAACGTTGGTGTAGCTATAGGTTCCCCATGTGGGGCAAGTTTAGCAAATTCAGTAATGGCTCATTGGGAATCTGAATATGTATTTAAGAACACAAGTTTTAATGATTTGATTATTTATTACACACGTTATTTGGATGATATCTTCATCCTGCTTAATGGAGATGCTGAAATTAGTAACTCCATTTTAAAAATGTTTAATGAGTCAACTCAATTCCTACAATTTACAACAACTTTCAATAAGGAAGCCATAGCATACTTGGATATCTGGTTATCTAAGAATAGTGTATTAGGTGGTTATGAAGCTAATATCTATAGGAAGAGTACTTATTCCAACTCCTTCTTACATTTTTCAAGTTGCCACCCTCATTACCAGAAGCACTCTGTGGTTAAAGGGCAATTAGTGAGAGCTGCATGGATTGTAAGTAATGATCAAGATTTTGTGAAAGAATGTCAATTATTGAAATCCATGTTTTTGCACAGAGGGTACCCAGTTAGGTTATTAGATGACTTAATAAAGGAAGTTCACCACAAGAGACTCAATGGAATATATAAACCCTTGCTGGGGTCTAAACAATCAACCATTGAACCTTCAAGTTCAGTGTTTGACTCAACTGTCAACATGGCATGTAGTCCTGTAATTAATACACAAACTGAAGTAAGCTTTATCACCACATTCAACTTGCACAGCTATTTTGTGTGGATATTATTAAGAAAAATTGGGGCTTATAGGTTCATAGGTTCATAGGTTTATACTAGGCTATCTGCCCTAAGGCATTTATAAGCCTAGCCCAAATTATTGTGGCTTACGCCACCCCTTATATGAAAAAATACTGTGCCCATTAGTTTGCTGTGCCTCTGTCCAGCAGTGACCCAGAGATGATTCCTGGGGTAAACCTACGATCTCCCATCCACAGGTCTAGATTTCTCTTGAACAGAGTCAGCGAGGTGCTCTGCCTCACATGGACCGGGATTTTATTCCACAGCATAGGGAGTCTCTGAGTGATAAATCTATCCCTCCAGCACGTCCTATTTATATCCGTGCTAAGGTTTAAGTCGCTTGCTCTAGTGGTTTTGGTGGATTTGGATTTTTGAGGTGGAGCATGTCCATTAATTCCGGTTGGACATGGCCTTGTATGTCAGGCACATGTCACCTCTGAGCAGACGGTATGCGACTGAATAGAGATGGAGTTTCTTCAATCTGGCAGCATATGACAGATTTTGGAGTCCCTTTATCCTTTTGGTGAGGAACTTTTGGGGTCTCTCCAATTGCTGCAGATGTCGGGTGAGATACATCCCGAATGGGGCATTGTACTCGATCATTGGTCTGATAAGTGAAGAGTACAGGGGAACAATGACCTCACTAGATCTGGATGTGAATCCCTTCATGATCAGGTGGGCAATGTAGAAGGTCTTTCTAACCACTTTAGCAATGTGAGTGTCAAAAGAAAGGCCACTGTCAACCTGGGTCCCCAGGTCCCTGATAACCTCTTCTGTGCTTAGTGGATTGCCACCTATATGGTAGCTTGGGGTTACCTTGTTTTTCCCGAAGGGTATGACTATACATTTTTGGCGTTTAACTTCAGGCCATGGCTCTGGCACCAGCTATCTGTTTCCGTGAGTCCCTTCTGAAGGATATCCGTGTCCGATGCACTTTCCACTATGGTGCCCAGTTTGCAGTCATCTGCAAACTTTGTCAGCCAAAGTCCTCCCATGTTGGCCTGTACTTCTGAAAAGTAGATGCCAAACAATAGGGGCCAAGGACCGAGCCCTGTGGGACACCACTTGTGACCGGCTTGGAGTCTGACACAGCGCCAGCAACTCTAACCCTGTGGGTTCTGTCCTTAAGCCAGTTTGCAACCCATCTTGTGACATATGGGTTTACATTTAAGCTGGTAAGTTTTTCTACAATACCCGAGTGGGGTATTGTGTCGAAAGCCTTTGCAAGGTCAAGGTAGGCTGTATGGACTGCCTTTCCTCATCAATGGCCTTGGTGACTATTTCAAGAAGTCGACCAAGTTCAAAAGGCATGATCTTCCCTTGACAAAGCCAAACTGGGTCGGGTCCAATGTCTGCAAGTCCCTATATCTTTGTTTATGAGCTCCATTATGACCTTCTCCATAGCTTTGCAGACTAGACTTGTTAAGCTTATGGGGCGGTAATTACCAGGGTCCGTAGAGGCTTCACCTTTGTGGAGTGGGACCACAGTTGCCGCACGCCACTCCTTGGGCACGTATCCTGTGGTAAGGCTGAGATTAAACAGCTGCCTTATGTGCGGTTTAATTCCTCATTTAGCTCGTGTAGCACACAGCCGGGGACACCATCCGGTCCCATTGATGCTGTGTTTTAGCTTTAGAGAGAGCAGCTTTCACCTGCGCATTTGAGATGTCCGGGAGGCTACACTTGGCTGGGATAGTTATCTCTCCTTTAGGGGAGAGGGGTGAAGTTTGCACTGAACCTGTCTGCCAGTATGTTGGCAATGTCTGTGGGTTCAGTGATTTTTGTATCATTTTGGACTAATTCTGAGCATATCTGTGAGTTTCCACCCAGGTTCCTAACATAGCTGAAAAAGGCCTTATGATTGTCCTTGAATCCATGGCAATTTTTCTCTCAAAATTGGCCTTAGTTGATTTTATGAGTGCTCGTATTTTTTACTAATAATGATCAGGGGTGACTTCCCTTTTATGGATTTTGTTCTATCATGTAATAGCTTTCTCCTCTTATTGTAAAGTTTGTTAATGGCTGGGGTCCACCAGACTGGACGCTTGCCCTTTGTGGAAAGAGTCTTGGTTTTATTTGGGATTGCCTGATCCATGCAGTCCTGGAGGTGTTCATAGAAGGCATTTGTAAGGGCTTCCGCAGCTTGGGTTGTGGTTTCCTCTGACTCAGGGGCCTTGAAGGATACCACACCAGTCTTGAGTAGTGTGAAGTTTGCTTTAGAGAAGTTCTTCACTATGGTCTTTTTGTTTGGGGTGGGGCGGATGTGGATTTCCAGTGAGATTAGTTTATGATCAGATCTCACCAATGAGGGATATACTTCAAGTGTGGAGCATTTTGTCCCCATGTTTGTGACAATGAGATCTAGTATATTTTCTCCTCTCGTGGGAACAGTGACTAGCTGTTCCATGGCATTTGAATTTATGAACTCCAGGAACCGTTGGGCTAGAAAGTTAGGGCTTGAGTAATGTTCCCAGTCTATATTCGGGTAGTTGAAGTCACCCAATATGATGGTGTTTGGAGATACATTTATACCCTCCAGTGTCTTCAGGAAGGCTGTGTGGGGTTCCTGAGTTTGAGAGGGTGGCCTGTAGCATGCTACAATTTGTAGAGCAGTTTTGCCTATGGTTAGTTGCACCTGGATGGTTTCCGAAGCTTCATGCGTTGCCACCAACCTGGAGGTGTGAGTATCCTTTATGAATATGGATACACCCTCTCCTTTTGTGGAGTGGTCCGGGTTTTGGGGCCGAACGCATGATATGAGGTAAAACCTAATAGTGCCGGGTGCTCTCAGGAGCCTTGAACCAGGTTTCAGTTACAGCACAGACATCGATGTTCTCCATACTGAGAAGGGACTCGAAAGCGTGCATTTTGAGATTTAGACTTCTGGCATTGAGTAGCATTACCCTCAATTTCTTCCCATTTTTGTTTTCTAGGGTGGTAGGTTTAGAATTTGAGCCTTGCCTAAAAAAGGCACTATGGGGTGGCAAGAGCCTTAGCCAATATCCGAATCCCAGGGTGACAGGTGCAAGCCGTCCCTTGCGAAGCAGCGTGGCTTGTCAAGCATGTCATCCCAGGCAGACAGACACTGGATCCCCTTTGAATGACACCAGACATTAAGCCAATTGTTAAAGCTGATCATCTTGTCTCTATATTGTGGCATCATTCTTGGTGAAGGAAGGATACTGCTCAGGGTTAGGGTCATACCTGCCTGGGCTACATAATCAGAAAGCTCCTCTATGTCTCTTTTCATGCAGTCCAGGGAGGTATCGCCTCAGGTCGCTCACACCAGCATGGACAATGACTGTGTCATATTTGTACTTGCTGTGGAGTGACCCGAGTGCTTGTGTTATGTGGCGGATTCTAGCGCCCGATAGGCAGCTTACTGTGACCCTCTCCTTGTTCAGCCTGGTGAGTGGGACGTCAGTGTGTCTGACTATGGAGTCACCTATGACAAGTATGTTTGGTGTTGTATTTGGCCTTAAGGGCTGTGACTGCTTTGCACACTGCTTTTGTGGTTTATGTGATGCTTGTGGGGTGTCTTGAGGTAGCAGTTGTTTGGGTGTCTGCTTTGGAGGCCTCTGCTGTTTAGGTAAATTTTTACTCAGAGCCTCCGAGTATGTCTTTGTGTGTTTATGTGCTTGATTCAGTGGAGTGGTAGCATTATGTGAGGCTGGTTTTGTGGTGTGTGTAGTTGCCTTCTCCTCCTGTCTGGTCTTGCCAGTCCTGAGTTGAGAGAGCTCAGCCTCCAGTTTGGCTAAATAGCTGCATCTCTCAAGTATTTGTGTTATGTGGGAGGAGGAGAGGGTTGTCTGTGTACATGAGGCAGTTATAACATTGCCTCAAGATTCCCAGATTCACCAGCTGGACCGGAGAGGAGATTGACAACTGACCTTTGGACATGCTAGAATAATATTGGGAAATCCTTAATTGAAAACAAGGGCCAGTGGGGAGTGAGGGTGTAGTGCTTTTAATTTTAGTGCTGACTTATATAATTGCTTTAGTGAGCAAGTGCCAGGTAACTTGAGTGCAATGTGATACAAGTAACTAAATGCAAAACGACAAACAGTAACTTTCTTTCAAGTGAAACAAGGAAATAAGTACAGTAAGCAATGCAGATATCACTAGTGATCCACAGAAGCGCTGAGAAGTTGCGGATTAGGTGAATTAGCTTCCAGGGAAATAACAAGCAAACAAACAACAAGTATATAAACAAAGCTAGATTCAGTAGGCCTGGATCTAGTGTATGCTAGAGCAAACAAGGTGAACCAATTTCAGTAAGATACAGTTCAAATATTCAGGCACTATAAACCTTTAACCAGAAAATTCCCAGCTCAGAAGGGCAGAGTCCAGCCTCTTCTCCCACAAGAGTGCAGACCACGAACCTTCTTAATGTAAAATAACTGGCCTGAAGCCCAAGTGCCTAAACCAGAACTAATACACTTGGACACTGGGCTCTCAATCAGCAGTTCCCAACTTAGAAGGATGAAAGCTACCTGTCCTGCCACCACAGTGCTTGCCACAAACCTTCCTAATGTAAAACAACTGGTCTGAAGCCCAAGTGCTTAATCCAAAAGACTTGAATGATAGCTACACTTTAATCAAGTTACAACCAAGCAGTAATAAATACCATTGAATACTTTAGAGAATGTCTGGATTAGTGCTCAAGTTACACAAACAAAGCTAGATCCAGCAGGCCCGAATCCAGTCTATGCCACAGCAAACAAGGCGCACCAACTTCAGTAAGAAACAGTTCAGATATGCATGCACTATAAGCCTTTAACCAGAAATTCCCAGCTCAGAAGGGCAGAGTCCAGCCTCTCCTCCCACAAGAGTGCAGACCACGAACCCTCTTAATGTAAAATAACTGGCTTGAAAGCCCAAGTGCTTAAACCAGAATTAATACACTTTTAGAATAACAGACACTGAGCCCTCAATCAGCAGTTCTCAACCTAGAAGGATGTAAGCTACCTGTTCTGCCACAACAGTGCAGACCACAAACCTCTCAGTGCAAAACAACTAACTGGTCAGAAGCCCAAGTGTTTAAACCAAAAGGCTTAGAATGAGTTACACCAAGCAGTAATAAATACAATTGAGTATTTTAAGATGATGCAAAAGTAAAAAGAAGTAGGTAAAACACAAGTACAGTAAAAGCAGATGA
This sequence comes from Protopterus annectens, assembly GCF_019279795.1. Lineage (NCBI taxonomy): Eukaryota > Metazoa > Chordata > Ceratodontiformes > Protopteridae > Protopterus > Protopterus annectens. Next base: position 245,552,232 of record NC_056727.1, on the reverse strand, counting down.
AATTTTTTTTTTTTTTTTTTTTCTGAACAAGTGCTGAGATCAAAGAAACAGATTTGAGTGCTGAAACTAGAAAACTGGCTAGTTACAAGAAAAAAAAACAAGCTAGAAGGCTTCCCTCAAACACAGAAGGGCTTGGGGGCTCAGAAGCCTACAAATAGTCTGTACCACTTAACAAGAAAGGCAGGAAATAAGCTTAATTTTTTTTTTCTATTTCCCAGATGCTCTCTTTGTACACAGTAGGAGTGCCTGAAATCAGAATATGATCTCACTGCACTCAGTTGAGTGAGCAAATGAGATGGGCCCAGAGGCAGGCTGAGGGGCGGGCAGTTTCAATGCCACTAAGATTAACACCAAAACAAAAACAGGGTGGGTGGGTGGGTTGGTGGGAATAACTGAAGAGCAGAATAACCAGTTAAAAATTCCTTCAACACTCCTTCATACACAGTTTAAATCAATTTAAATACTGCATTTTTTAAAAAAAAAAGTGCATAAAAAGGTACTTAAATTCTCTTATACGTCCAGTTGAATATAACCAAGTTCTTAGCTTGCCAAGCTGAAGTTTTAAAGCAGGAATTATTTCACATGCACCAGTTTAAATATGCAAGGACAGGAAATCAATGAATGTGGCTACCCCCACACCTGTAATTACTAGCAAATAACAAACTTCAGCCAACACTAGCTTTTAGTTCAAGTTACTGAAGAGCAGAATAACCAGTTAAAATTCCTTCAACACTCCTTCATACACAGTTTAAATCAATTTAAATACTGTATTTTTAAAAAAAAAAGTGCATAAAAGGTACTTAAATTCTCTTATACGTCCAGTTGAATATAACCAAGTTCTTAGCTTGCCAAGCTGAAGTTTTAAAGCAGGAATTATTTCACATGCACCAGTTTAAATATGCAAGGACAGGAAATCAATGAATGTGGCTACCCCACACCTGTAATTACTAGCAAATAACAAAATTCAGCCAACACTAGCTTTTAGTTCAAGTTACTGAAGAGCAGAATAACCAGTTAAAAATTCCTTCAACACTCCTTCATACACAGTTTAAATCAATTTAAATACTGTATTTTTAAAAAAAAGTGCATAAAAAGGTACTTAAATTCTCTTATACGTCCAGTTGAATATAATCAAGTTCTTAGCTTGCCAAGCTGAAGTTTTAAAGCAGGAATTATTTCACATGCACCAGTTTAAATATGCAAGGACAGGAAATCAATGAATGTGGCTACCCCCACACCTGTAATTACTAGCAAATAACAAAATTCAGCCAACACTAGCTTTTAGTTAAAGTTACTGAAGAGCAGAATAACCAGTTAAAAATTCCTTCAACACTCCTTCATACACAGTTTAAATCAATTTAAATACTGTATTTTTAAAAAAAAAAAGTGCATAAAAAGGTACTTAAATTCTCTTATACGTCCAGTTGAATATAACCAAGTTCTTAGCTTGCCAAGCTGAAGTTTTATTTAGAACCAACTCTACCATCTTTGAAAAAATGGGTGATAGACCTCGGGTAACATTTAGGAGAGGCAGGAATCTGAAAGATATACTTGAACAGCAACAGCGTTTTTACCCAAAAATTTCAGGGATGTTCAAATGCCAAAGTTGCAATTATTGTAAATTTGTAGATAATTCACACTCAGTAACAGTGGGTGATTTTCACATCAGATTAACATCAAGATTTAATTGCAACTCTAAGATGGTCATTTATATAGCGACATGTCAATGTTGTCCTGCATTCTACATAGGCAAAATGGAGCGTAGGCTCCGAGAAAGGATTTATGAACATCAGTATGCCATTAGTAAGAAAAAGCAGGACAACGCTTTAGCCAAGCATGTCCAGTCTTATATGGACCATAGATTAAAATTTTCAGTCATAGACCAGGTGAACTTTGACATAAGGGGTGGCCTGGCACCTTTACACTTGAAGAGCTAGAATTAGTATGGCAGATCAAACTAAAGGCCTATAGTTATCCTGGGTTGAATGAAACATGCTCCATAAGTAGTATTCTCAAGTTAAAGAGTCTAAGGCGATGATGCCATGACTAGCACTAGTTAGTTATGTTTTTAAAAATTGCATGCACTAGGTTTAGTGCTTTTTAAACTATTGGACTATGTATATTTATTTGCATTGTTAATATTTTGTTGAAAGTATGACATTTTGGCACTCTGACGTGCTCGTTAGCTGTATAAATTTTATAAATTATATACATTTATTTGTATTATATATTTATTTGTATTAGCGGTAAGCTTGTATGTAGTTAAGATGACTTTAAGAAAGTGGTTAAGCAATGAGAGAGCTGTGATTGGCTCACCAGTAGCAGCTGTGACTATTTATATGTTTTTAAATGTTGAAAAATGGTTTCTGAAGAAGTTTGCAGCAAACGAAAAGCACTTCAAATAAAAAGTTCCATTAAGTTTTGGCTGGTTTGTGCTTTCGACGAGCTACAGTGACCGTATTTACCTGTTTGTTGTTTTCAGCTTTCTTTGGTTTATATTTGGCTCTATGTCAGAAGCTCGAGTTTTCAGAAATTCATATTGTTGTGATGATATGATTGAGTTTCCAGAAACTTGAACTTCAAAAAACAACAAAAATCTACCTTTTTGTCTATGTTTTTGCAGGGGGTCAAGCCACCCTGCACCCCCACAACCCTACATATTACATATACCAACTCTGGGATCACACTACAGTGAGGAAAAGGGTAAATTCACAAATCTGCAGTGTAACATGATCTCCATTCAAAAACTTGAGTATTTGGAAAATTGATCGTATGGTCACGACCATATCAACTTTGACTTTCTAAAAACTGATAGGGATCCATATATAGGTGTACAAAACAAAAATATAAAAACAAAATGTTGACGTCTCTAACACTGACAGAAATGCCTTGAAAAAAATATTGATACATGACTGCCCATGCATCCAGAAACAAAGTCAGATCACACAATTACAAATCATTGTTTCTCGTAGGTTGGCAAGCTCCTTTGCACTCTTCCACATCCCCTGCTAATTATACAGGTCATTACCCAATCCAGGAACTGTTGCAATCTTGTTTAACTGCCTATCAGATATTCTGTTGACTAAATAGATTTATATGTTCATATATGAGTAATAGATTAACTGCCCTTATGGACCATTTTAAGCCTAGCCAATTAGCCCATGTGAGAATAAAACGCTGCTCCTCATGTCTTTAAGGTAAGAACCTTAACCATTACCCCAGCCTCCCACTCCTAATATTTATGTTGACAAAACAGCTGTTGACTATAGACACAGCAACTATATTAGTGAAGACAAGGCAAATCTAAAAACTCTGTCTATATTTGTCTACTAACAGATAAGCTGCATATCAAGCAATCAATTTATTTAATATAACATTTATCATTAATGTTCTTTATATGAAGATAAATAGTGGTTGAAATTTAAAATAGTTTCTTTTAACACTGCAATTGGATACATCACTGGAAGAGTTTGAACTTTATAGATGGTGAAAAATGAAAAATGTATATTTAAATGGTTTATATGAGAGGTGACAGTAACTGTTTTACCCTCCATATGCAATGGGCTGTGTTCTCTGCACTATTACTTAATGTAATTAATTCTGATTTTAATGCACCTTGGTAAAGGAACATTTCTATAAATGCAGGTGTCTCATAATATTGGGGCACAGCTCATTACATACTCTCACAAACACAAACACAAATATATAAACATACATAGGCATTCATACATACATCCACACACACACACACACACACACACACACACACACACACACACACACACACATCTAAAACAAAATAAAAAATTGTTTCCTTGTTATTAATGAAAATGGATTACATTTGAAAGGCCAACATTGACTAATATATAGTTATCAAAGCAACCTTTAGTGACATTTATAAGAGTGTACTGAACAATGTTTCTTATAAGGTATCATAGAATTTAAATGATGCATTCTGTACTACATATAAATATCAAATAGCTTGTATAATGCAACACCTGTGTGCTACATTACTTATGTGTCATTAAGTGCTTTAGTTCTTGCTTTATCCTTTTCCTCACAATCTTCCCTTTGAGCTATATCAATTATCATTCAGTTTTAATGTCCTTTATAATTAAAGTTGTTTCCTACATAGATTCCAAAGAATTATTACTGAGACACATTTTCTAAAAACTATATGACAGTTACCTTTTTATTGCTTCCCAATCTTAGAAGAAACTTTAAAAGTCCACATACCATGATGTGCTTCTTTCAAATTATTTTCACCCATGAATTATACATTTCTGATTCTTAAAAAAAGAGATCAAGGTTTGGAAATTTAATGATGTATGTGTTATACAATAAGGAAAAACATATTGCTAATATATTTAAAGAGACATTGACTTCTGTCATTACTGATTAATGTTCTCATGGAAACTTTAGTCAGGAAATCAGTTCCATGATACATAGCTTGTGTCAATATAGCAGAATCAAAGGTGTCAACATAGAGCAGTTAAAACTCAGCAATAAACAAAAATGGTGTAATATTAACTAAACATAACAACCAAATTAAAGCACACCATGGAAACAATTCAAACTTTGACAGATCCAAAAAATAAAATTCTTCTAGTCCCCTAGTCTCAAAATGGCTCAATCCACCACAGGAGACTCCATCCCGGGCACTATTTATATCAGCAATGTTAATAAAAACAAGGCAAAACAAAAAGAACTCATGATGGGGAAGAAGGAAACAGAAAAAAGGGTTAATAAGATCAAGTCAAGACTCCAATCAACTTACAGAGGCCAACACATCAATTGTACCCTGCGAGACTACACTTCCAGTTCAACTCCTGTTTTCTTTAGCAGGTCATTCTAACAAGATTATATTATCAGTCACATATTGCCCACTGAACAGGTCACACAAAGTAATTTTTTTCTTCAAAAAAGGAAGGTGTAATAAAACAAATGGACTACCAGATTTCAGCCTCTATATCTGTCTGTTATCTATAATGTATATAATCTCTATATTTTTACCTTCATTTACCTCTTATCTTCTAGCTCCTTCCATGTCTTCTTTATTGTTCCTCCTTTATTTCTAGTTAGTATGTATTATATATCCTGGATGCTGGATAAAAATAGATGTCACAAAATTTTCCTCTTTTGAGGCCCCTTGAAAGGCCTTGTTGGTGTTCAGAATATTAAAAACAGAGTAAAGCCATCTGCAAATAGGCAGCATGCCTACCATGACATGACCACACACACAAAGAAAACGTGGAAAATTATCAGACAGGAAGACCAAAGAACTTATTGAATCCAAACAATATTAGATAGGGAGTAATTCTTATTCCAGTTTTCGAATCAGTAAACATATACTACTAGTCCTTTTAGTTTGGTTGTCCCTTCAAGTTTCCTTACAATAATTGGTCTTACTAGAGTACAGTGTTAAAATACAAGGTACACTACTGCCAGTGGGGCTAAAAATCTACTATATTTGCCTTAAAATATTTATGACAATTAACATACTCTCTCAGATTTTAGAAAACTCCATGCAAGATCCATTTAACACCATGGCCCAAAATTCTGAATGAAAATATGTCATATACCAAGGACTGCAGATAGTTAAGCATTCAAGGATAGCTTCCTTACAACAGTTCTCCCCCCATCTGAGACCCAACATCCAGAAAACAGCAATCTTCAAAAATCTGTCAGGAGTCTACTATGAAGATTGAACAGTCTACCATGTTCTGTCCAAAGGACACAACGAGAAAGCACAAAATAAATAATTCCATTATCTAAAACTAATCACTGTACTAACAAAATTCTCATTTCATGGATGTCTCCCAGACTACTTAAGTCCTTCAGAGCAACAACAAAAAAACACAATCAGTACTAATAACTAAGTCTAACATCCAAATAATCTGGTTCAGTGCGAATAACAGAATACCAGGAACAAAATGGAAAATGCACCAAACAAGCCTGTATACTAACTCCGTTTACTGCAGGAAAAACACACTGTTATATATTAAATACATTCAGCATATGTTTAAAAATGCAGGCACAATAATGCATGTAAAAATGTTAAAATACTTAAAGTTTCATTGATTTTTTCTTTCAGGGCTGGAAGTATTATCAAGAAATCATGTATACCTTGTGGAAAATTAGCTTCTAGTCTGAGTTTTCAAACCAGCTCTTTTTTACATAATACATTCTTCCAGTCACCCCCCCAGATCTATGTCCATAGTATCCAAAATACCAAATTTAAAACCTTTAAAATTAGAACAAGCGAGGGATTGCCTAAATAATGCAGTTGTATCCTTCTTGTTTTTAACATCATATACTTGCTCATAGATTCTGCCTTTCAACGCCCTCTCCGTTTTCCCAACATAGAATCAATTGCACGTGTCACGTAGAGCAAGGTTCACCACTGTAGTGGTAAAACAATTTCTTTGCTTGAATATAACCTTAGATTCCATCTTATTAGCTAGGTGGGTTTGAGGTGCTTTGAAAATATTAGTACATTGGGAGCACCTCCCACAATGCAACCACCTTCAATCTTTGCCTGCATTTTTAAACATATGCTGAAGGTATTTAATATATAACAATGTTTTATTTTTAAAAAGCTAAGTTGGCTTGAATATTAACATCCTGCATGTAATATTGCTCATGTGACCATTTTACATGTGACTTTTTTGGCAATACCATTGGCTCAATTTTATCTATTATGTAACATGTACTGTTTTAAAAATGGTTCTTGAATTAGTGTGCTTTATTCTGATGAAGTCTTCTATGTGAAAGATGAAAGTGCTTAATCTTGGTGTGTTTTTACTGCAATAAATGGAGTTTGTATGCAGGCTTGTTTGGTGCATTTTCAAAGTATATAAAGCAACCCACTAAACAGAAAATAACCACAATATTAGTCTTTATATACCAGCTGTTTATATTCATTTGTCTCAATATATGGTAAATTGTGAAATGTGTTCACTTATAAGGGGTTTATAATGAAAAATAAGCTGTCTGCCATGTTTTATCATATGAACTTTTCAAGAAAAAATAAAGAAATAGAGGGTTCTTTTATTTAAAATCACTTATCATACAAACAAATGTTAATACAGATTGTTTCTGTCATGTTCGGACTTTAAGTAAGTTTATATGATTATGGAACCAGAATCCTACTGCCAACCCATTAGTTCTGTTAGTACTGCCACATTTGAAGGAAAGGGAGGTTCTTGCCATAAAAGCTTTCACCACAAAAATAAATACTTTAAAGAAATATCAAATAGAGGGAAACAAATCAAAGCAAAAATAGAAAAGGTTAATCATTGTCATTAGTATTCATAAGCTGATTTACATATATAAATTGAATCTTTTTACAATACGATTACTTTTCTTTGCCTTTTCACTTCCATCCTCTCAGAATTATTTGCAACTTTGAGAATACTCATAGAGAGACATATTCGTACCTTAGATCAAGCACTTAATACATAAAAGTAATGAAATAACATAAAATGCAAGAATAATGCATCTTTATTAGTCATTTTTTTCATTTATATTCTTTCTTTTCCACATTTATATTAATTTTGTTATTGATAAAGGGATAGTTTCTTACCTCTGTTTTTAACCAAATGATGTGTAAATGGAAGTAAAATATTGTTTTACCAAGTATCATTTTGATATCCTCATGACTTGTTTTCTTTACCAGACTTAACAGATGCCTAAGATTCATAATATATGAATATCTTGACTAGGATTATATAAAAATTTCAAGTTCATAGGTTCATAGGTTCATAGGTTCATAGGTTGGTACTAGGTTATCAGCCCTAGGGCCTATACAAGCCTAGCCATAACAATTCCCTGGCTATTTCTTCCCACATTATTTACTTTCCTGGACCCCTGGGGTGAATTTCCTTTCTCCCATCCAATTGTCAAGGTTTCTCTTGAAGAGGTCCAAAGAGGCACTCTGCTTTACATGTGTGGGCAATCTATTCCAGAGTCTGGGGAGTCTCTGGGTCAGGAACCTATCCCTCCAGCATGTTTTGTTTATTGTGATGACAAGGTTTAGATCCCTGGAGCGTGTAGCTCTGAAGGATTGGGATTTCTTTAAGTGTAGCATGTCCAACAGCTCTGGGTTTGACATGGCCTTGTATGTTAAGCAGTGATCGCCTCTGAGTAGATGATATGTGACAGAGTATAGCTGGAGTTTTTTAAGGCGGTCAGCGTAGGGAATCTGCTTTAGGCCTGTGATTCTTTTAGTGAGGTATTTCTGAGGCCTTTCCAGTTGTTGCAGATGTCTTGAGAGGTACATACCAAATAGGGTGCTGTATTCTATAATGGGTCTAATGAGGGATAAGTACAGTGGGACAATAACCTCCTTTTTTCTGGATGAAAAGCCCTTCATGATGAGGTGTGCCACATAGAAGGATTTCCTGACTGTTGTGGTGATGTGGTTATCGAAGGTGAGACCACTGTCCACCTGTGTCCCTAAGTCTCTTATCACACTTTCTGTGTTTAGTGTACTGCCACCTATGTGGTAATTCATGGATACATGTTTTTTCCCAAAGGGGATAACAATACATTTCTTGGCATTGAGCTTGAGCCCATGGCTCTGGCACCAAGCATCTGTTTCTGTAAGGCCCTTTTGTAGAGTATCCACATAATTTGGGGATTCAATAATGGCTCCCAGTTTGCAGTCATCTGCAAACTTTGTTAGCCAGAGTCCCTTAGTGTTGACCTGTACTTCAGAGAAGTAGATGCCAAACAAGAGCGGCCCCAGGACTGAACCCTGAGGTACTCCACTTGCCACTTGTCTGGAGCTGGATTTGGAGTCGAAAAAAGTGTTTTTCATTTCTTTAGTTGACTGAGATGCTAAACAGGAAATTCTTTGCTTCTTGCTTTTTGCTTGCATTTATTTTTTCTGACAACCTTTTTAATGGGACATTAGACAAGTCCATGTCCTTTTAGTGGGAATCAGATTTTTGTTTTTGAAGTTTGATGTAGCTTCCTCGATGGTTCCAACTCTTGGAGGCAATAGAGTTTAATTCTTGTCATATACAGAATATGAACTCTGTTGTTATTTCATTTCAAAAGTTCTACTAAAGGCCAATGCACCTTCCTCTTTTCTTTAGTCTTAGTTGCAAAATCATTGTCAAACTAGATATTATTTTGTCCAGTGTTATTGATGATTTTGACCAAGGAATTCTGAGGATTAACTCTTTGTCTAAATATTTAAGAAAATTTAGCACAATGAACATGACATTGACATTAAGTTTAGATGACACAGGTTTTCCAGTGGTTCTTTGGGCTTGTTGTAGTCTATATAATAAGCTTATCTGAAGGCCCAATCCATGTTGTCAAAATGATATGACAACTTCTCCTTTTAACTTCTCAGGTAGCTGAAGAACTTCAGATATTAATCCTTATCACTCTGTTCTCTATGTCCTCAGTTGTATTAATTAACCAGGTATTATACTTTAGTATAATTCCTGTGTGGTTTTCTTCTACCTTCATTCTCACATCTATATAATTTAAAGCATTTTTCATATCAGAGATTTCAGTGTTGTGTTTTTCAATCATTGCTTTTAGAGATTCAGTGTTTATGTTATTTTCCTATGAATTGCCTATTCTTTTCTGAAAATTGTCTATTGAAATGGTGAGGTCATGACATGAGGGGTGCACTTGCTGAAATTTTATTTTAGAGATATTTCACGATGGGAAAGGTTTGCATAACTCATTTTCAGTCAATTTCTGAGTAATTTTTTGTTAAATTTCTTAAAATCTTACTTTTGCCCAATGTAATATTCTAGTAGGTTTTTAAAGAAGTATTTCATTTTCTCTTAGTTTATCTTTCACTTTCCTCTCACAATTTGTTTTTTTTTTTTGCAGAGCTCAAACACAGTGCTGTTTCTTGACTGCCATCTTAGGTAAACTGCTGGTTTTAGTAGACAGATAGTCTAATGACAGAAGATATATGATGGTAGAAGGAGAGTTCATTGTGTCTCAAGCTTTCTACATCCTTAACATCTGTGTTGATTCTGAGGACTGTGTCATTCATGTGGTAGGGCACATTAGTGCTCATATTTTCCAAATGACATAATACTACACTTTTAGCATATATCTTTGGTACTGGTACTTTTGGTTTGTACATGTGACTCCCTCATGTAGACTCTGAGACTCCTACAGAGAGTGGATGATGGCTCCACGTTTGCAATCTAAGATTCATCAGCCAAAAACCCTTGACATTAGCTTTGCCATGAGAAAAGTAAATAGCAAATAAGAGTGGCCTTTGTATGGAGTCGTGCGGCCCCCACTAGTAATGAGCATTTTAGAGTAGAGTGTGCCCCATCCTAATCAACTTCATTCTATCTGTGTATCAGTTTGCTAGCAGCAAGAAATGTAAGGGTCTACATTTAGCTTGATTAGTTTGTCAATAATGTACAAGTATGCAATGGTATCACAAGGCTTACAAAGGCAGAGGTAAGCTCCAGTGCCTTAGTGACTTTTTCAAAGAAGTCTAATAAGCTAAGCAGGTAGGACTATTTTTTTAAACCCAAACTGATTTGGGCCAAAGGATTGTCAGCTGCCAATAACTTTGTTAATGAGTTCATCATCGTAATAGTTGCCAGAATAAGTGGTGGGGACACATTGTGGACAGAGAGGATTACAGCTGTTCTCCTTGTATCTGGAAAAATCTGGAAAAAAATGCCTGTTGAGATGCTGTGGATAAACATTCAACAGTGGATCGGGGAGGCAATGCTTGCTTCACAAGGAATCATCCTGGTACTTTATATAGACAGCAGAGTTCATTATGTCACCTTAGAAAATTACTTCTGGACTTTCTTGCAGGAGATCATTGAGAAGTACATGATGCTATACTGGGGGAGGGGATTACAGCGAATATTGAGCTAAACAAGTTTACTGGTACATTGGCTTTGTTCTTGGGGTCTGAGTGTATGTTGTGAATTCAGTGCAGTGTTGTACATCATTCCTAAAGTTTATGACAAGATGAAAATAGAGTAAAAGTTATCCTTGATATAGATGCCAATTTTAAGTTCATACTTTCATAGATTTGATTTTGTTTCAAAGTTCTTTGTTTAACCCCTTGAGTTCACATTTGGAGTGTTAGACTTTCAGTTTAGTCCTACAAGTGAGGAGATTTTTTTATATAGCTTGTTTTTATTGGAATTCTGCCATAGAGACTTGTTCCTAAATTTAAAAAATGTATTTGTGTGACGTGGGCTAAAGTCTCAATGTCAGCATTCAGGTGAGAATAGAAACTCTCTGTAAATGCAGCAGTGTTAAATAGTGGGTCATTGAGTAGAGGAGAATGTTGAACTATTTCAGGTTATCAACATGCTTTTGAAAGTATGCCTTTGAAAACTCCCTAAAGATAATAGGATTTGATGGTAATTTGACTTGTATCTTAACCGAGAAACCCATAAACTGGTTGTCAGATATGACCAGTGATAAGGTAGCTCTAGTTAACATAATAGGGCTATATTTGTTAGTAGCAGGTTCAACAGATTTGAGACCCTGGGAAGTTGATTATATGCTCTAGAAAGTTTGCATTGATGAATTATTGGAATTACCGTGCATATTTTTGCAGTGTTGCAGGTCCTTCAATTTATGGATAGAGAGTTGAAATCCATAAGAATTATAGTAATTGATTCAACTGTGAGTGATTTAAGGTTGCTGATGCATATCATATGGCTTATAGGTATAACAAAGTCTATAGCTGGCTGGGATATAGTAAGCAATCTTATAGATAGTTATTAAAATGTGGAGGAATTTGAGAGCATTATCTTCTCTATACATAAAATCTCTGAAGAATGGCTGTCAAGCACATTCCTTCAGGCTGAAACATATCAGACCATCTTGGAATGACATTAACAATTATGATGACTGTTTAACATGGTTTATGATGTGGCATTAGTATCATTGAAATTAGGATGTTGCTCAAGACTTGTTTTATACCAGCTTTGGAGTCGTCTCCTCAGGCTGAGATGGAAATGGGTCCTGTTGGATTAGTGCTCTACCCTGGTTAACAAATTCAAAATAAAATAAATAAATGAATTTTTCAGAAAGCTCCTTCCTGTCACTAATCATATAATCCAAGGATGTGTGTTTAGTCATTCACACTTACCTGACCCACAATCTTAGCATATACATATATATATATATATATATATATATACACACACACACACACACACACACACACACACACACACACACACACACACACACACACACACACACACACACCCTTTTTCTACTTTAAAAAGATTTCTACCAAAGATATATATGCTTTTAGATAAAACCACCACTCATGTCCATCCTGCTACAGATGAGCCTCACCCCTGGATTATCTACCTATGCAAGGAGCATATGCTTTTTTCATTAAAGCATTTGTATAATTTATGCTTTCAAATTACTTCTGATCCATCTCCTTTCTCCACTACTATGTGAAAAGTCTTGAAAAATAATTTATAACCAGTTAGCATCAGATTATTTAAGGTATAGATTGTCTCTCCCTCCTCTCACTTGCTATTCCTAAAGGGGTTCTGCAAGGATCTATTCTACTTCCATTTCTGTTCTCCTTCTATGTAAAAACTTAACATATGGTATCCTCCTCTTCAAATAATTGTATGTGCAGTTGACATGATGATATACAGATCCAGTCCTTCGCTATCATTTATAAAGCAACAGATGGATCAAGACCTTTCCTTACTAAATAGATGGTTAAATGCTCACAACATAACCCTTAACACTAAAAAATATGCCTGTGCTCTTTGGTACTCCACAAAGGCTATTGAATCAGTATTTTAACTGGACCATATGCCATGCCTAAAATGACTCACTTGAAATATTTCCCTGTTACAGATATATAGGTATCTGGTTAGATCCCGAACCTACCTTCCAGCACTATACACCGATTACAAGATCCAAAATTAACAAGCATCCTCAATCCCATTACCAGAGCAAGAATTGTTATAGGAGTGCTACTTCTACATCTGGAATACAAATTCACTCTCACATCAGTAGTCTCACCGAAGAAAAATTGTATTTACAGGCCACTGCTAATAACATCTTTGGATTCATCTCACTTTCCTTGAAAAGAAAAACAAAAGAGAACATCATTGATTATCTCTGTCAAAAACCAAATGGCTTCCCAGGATACAAAGAGCTATCTTTCTTTTATGTACCTTTTAATTCAAAGTGATCATTTAGCAAAGCTTCCCTTTTTTCTGCTAAGAATTACAGAGAGATCACTTCCTTCATATAACCTTAAATCTCTGTCCAGCTGTTCACCAGACTTGCAACTCCAGTTATCAACCTAAAAAGCACTGGACACACATTTTCCCTACTCACCTGCAAGATCTGTGAATCTATTCCTAATGATATCTTATCAGTCAACAAATTCAAGAAAAAGATGAAACATTCTGTTGAGACCAGCTAACTGCAAATGCTTCCAGAATAATGCCATGAACTAGAACTCAGTTGCACAAATATCTAAATTACTTCTATCAGCCTAACCCTGCCCATATTCACCTAGCTCTTCAATCTAACCATTCACATCTGCTTCTTCACTTAGACAACCTCCCTTTATTCCTTCTATACATTTTCATTATACCTTAACTGTTCATATTCAGCTTAACGTAATTACATCATAACTAGATGGTAAATGAACAGTTCACAATTTTAATTGGTTACAACTTGCATAATTGTTTTAAATCTTATGCGTACCTGAAACGCTTGCTTAGTATTTGTCTTTTTACAGTTGACTGCATTCCCCATCCTGAGCATGAAAGTGATCCATGTAGGTCAGTGCTTTATCCCAGTCAACAAATACATAAATAAATAAATAAAATCTGATTTGTTGTACTGGTATATCTTAGTGAAAAGGAGGTGGTAGAGGAGGTCACTCATCTGATGATCAAAGTCACTGATTACATCACTAGAGGTTAATGGCTGGGGGTACAGATTATCTCCAAAAAGTTGGACATTAAGCTCAGTGGCATTGAGATGGTAAACTTATATTAACACCAAGGCATTCTGCTGCATGATTGTCTGATACATTTGTTATACTATCAAATGTAGGCCCTAATAAAACTTCATTCTGTTGCAGCTTCATTTAAAGAAGTTAGTTTTTATGGAATCTAAAACGGAGGCTTCTGGGTATGGCTTGTACTTTAGAAGTGCTTATATGTACTGTGATTTGTCAGTCAATATCATATGTTGGGTATGCAATGATCTGTTCTGTTAAAATCTCAATGGTTATTTAAGCAGTGGTGGTTCTGTGTATATAGTTTTATGAATTGATAAATACAACTGTGTCAGAGAGAAAGCTTGTACTCTTTATTTGTTATTTAATCTGAAACAAAATGATCTTCTGGATCACATTTTGGTGTAGCTATTTTGGATTAATATTTTTAATGTCTATGAGCCTTCAGTTAAGGTGCTCATTATTGAAAACTTTACTTTGGTCTATATTCAAAGCTCTTACTATTGAAAGAAGAGGGCTTTTATAGTATTTTTACTGTCCATACCAATGCATGAAAAGTGTGGAGAGATTTATTTTTTGTTGTTTTTTTTTTTCACATAATGACTAACTGCAATTATCTTTGGAACTAGTAGAATTCTGCAGAGTGCAGCTACAAAAAATTCAAAGTGTGTGTTTATAAGCTGGTATGGTGCTATCATTTGCCCATGTGGGTCGGACAGTGGCTCAGAAGGTATGGTCAGCATACTTTTTAATGCAAAAAACACTCCAAATTATTGGCCTCTTAATTAATTGATTCATTAATTAATTAACTTAATTAGTAAGTTAGTTAGCTTTTTTTGTGAACCAGGGTAGAATACTGATCCACATGAACCTTTTTCAGACTCAGCCTAGGCATATAGACCATTTAAATGACTAGTGTAGAGTCAAATAGTGGGTAAATTAAGGTTGAGGGAATCAAACCTTGCATTTAAGAGCCATACCTAATGAGACATGCTTACCTTTTATAAACACCAAGTGATAAACTGATGGTGATTAAAGTTAACTGCCATTGCACACTACCAGACTTAATAGAGTGAATTGACAACACTAACAATATGAGGCATGCAAACACTGCTCATAAAGGCTTTTATGTAGTGAAATTATATAATGTGTTTCAAAGTCTATTTTAAATTAAATAGATTACTTTTATATAAAATAGGAGCATAGTCTGCTGGTGGGATCATAACACAGTTAAATTCATCTCCTGGCTTGATTTAATGTTTGCTATACATTTGAGAGCTGAGATGAAAACAAAAACATGAAAACAGGACTTAAGAAAATTGTGAAATGCATTTTTTAATGTTGAGGGACAGAGAAACATGTACATATTATGCCTGTCTTTCCTTCCTTGTTTGTCATTCCTTATCTTTCATTTATTTAGGATGGCTACTAGAAATCCCCTGACCCAATCCATGCTACGTCCCAAAAACAGATATGCATTCCTAATTTATAATTTGGGAGAATGACTGATGAGATGTTTCTGTGCCAGTCCACTTATAAAGTATTTAGATTTAAAAGCATTCTGCATCATCTTATGTGCTGCTTTGCCTATGTGGGTGGTTGATGCAATGAAGACTGCTGACACCTGATGCTTTCTTTAGTTCTTGCTCTGTGTCATGTTAAGCTCATTGTGGTGACTTCAGCTATAATTAGAGTGAAGTTCAGTAACCTTCAGACACTACTTAATCAAAGGAAGTCATCAAATGCTGACTGCTTGATGGGTGACACATCAAAAACTATGCCCCCAAAATAATACCATTTTGTTTTTCTTAACAACATCTCAGAATATAATAAATATTACTTCTGTTCTCTCCTATTTAAGATGTGCTTACTTTTTATCTGGCTTCCAGTTGTAGTTGTATTAAGGCAGTTTTCATGGGAGGGCTGGACTGTATGCCAGTCTCCAAAGCATTTGGTAAACTGTGAGTGCCATCCTCAGCTAAGAAATAAAATCCAGCCTTTGTATTTGAGCTTGAATTTTGTTTTGCTCAGAATCTGTCAGCTGCAGGTTTCTGTTGACTCGTTTTCTGCCCCACAGATGTCATAATGAGATAAATTTTTAGGTTTATGTTGACTGTGGGCAGAAGATGTCTATGCTTGCTCTTAAGAGCAAAGTAATAGAAAGAGTAAGAGTCGTACCCACATTACACAACCACACTCACATTAACTTCTATTCTGTAGCAACATTCATCTCCAACTCCCAGTCAGAAAGGTTTGACAAACCTATATTTCTGCTCTTTTATTCTGTTCTTGTTTTTTTAATTTATTTGCTTGTTTGTTTGTTTATTGACCAGTTAAGCTAACTGGATATAGGTGCCCATTTCCAAGGGCAGTCCAGGAGTACTTTGCTCAGAGTCAAATAGCATGTAAATGGAGTTGGAGGGGGAAACAAACTCCGGGCTGCAGGGGGCAGGTCATTAACACCTCATAGCCTTAATTCTAGGTACTAAGCACTATGTATATTCAAATTTGTTTTTCTTGGCAGAAAAGCTTCTTTCATAAAGCTGGCTGGTTCCCAACATGTCTTAGGAGAGCACATGACTGCATTTGCTTGGTATGCACTTTTTTATGTGTATTGGATAAACTGTAATGCATCATGATTGAGACTGAGAGGCTGGTTAATTGGTATAACACTTCAAGATCTGGACATCTACAGAGTGGCAATGCAAGATACTGACCATAATGAGTGGAGTGTGGAATCTAGTCAAATTTATATACTTCCCAATCATATAGAAAACCCAAGTCCATGTTTACAGTAACCCTTTCAGACAGAAATGGACATGAATTATTCAGACTCCTTGCAAAAGCAGCATACTGCAAAATTGTTCGAAGGTTTTTGCATGATGACTGCGACACATTACATAATGCACTGACATTTCTACTGTACACTTTTTACATTTTTGAGACAGGTTTCTTTAATTAAAACAAAACAAAACAAAAACATACTTTATTAAATTTTCCTTTACTGAGCTCTACTGCTATCCCACAGATTCATCCTAACATTTCATCAATCTATAAGCAGTAAACATTCCAACACTTGTACTGTTCTGTACCATATCCCTTACCTGAAAAACACTCTAATCTGTTTCTAGACTAACACAATACCTAACAGAGCTTATCTTACTCTCATCCTACCTATACCTTTACCCTATTTTATGCCACTATGGGCATTTATTTACTTCTCGGTTATACTAAAGTATAAATGTATTACAACTTTATATTTAGTAATATTTCGATGGGAGAAAAAAAAAAATTTATATATATTTGTATTATTTGTACTAATTGTACATTCTACTAGAGTACTGACTGTATATTCTACTAGAGTTATCACATTCCATGTAAATGGTCCTCTGTACTACTTATAAATGTTAAGAATTGCTTTGTACTGTTTTAATCTAATATTGTATTGTATCATGGAGCTTTTCTCCCCGGGCCTCCACTGAAAATGGACCTGTGTCCAGTCGGACTTTCCCGGTTAACAAAAATAAAATAAAATAAATTAAAAAAATATAAATAAAAATAAATTCGCATCAAGGTCACATTTTGACTCATTTTTGTAAGGCTGAGATGAACTTTTAGGTTATTATGAAAAATAACTGAACCTGCTCTGCCTAAAGACCCTTCAAAGAAAGGAAGGTTATTAAGAAAGAAAGATGCGCCTGCAATATTCAAGTGCATACACAGTCATCACTGATAACTTCAAAGCATGATCAGTTAAATTCTGACTTTGCATCCATCTATCCATGACCCCTTTTCCCATTTTTGCATATGGGGTTAAGGGGTCAGTTCAGCAATGACAATCATCTAGAGCCAAGGTTTACAATGCCATTTCCATTTTTGTCTTTCGGTAAAGATTGTTTCAGACAAATGGGTTCTGAGACTGATTCAGTAGGGTTGCAAATGGCAGTGGGGAGAAATACCTCCTTTCCAAGAGAATTATTCCATATACACCAGATCAAATCCCTCTGTTTCTCCCTGTACTACACTGTTCCTCCTTCCCAGTGAGGAAGAGATTTTTATTTAAGAATATTTCCTGCACAACACTTCTAAGATGGCTGCACACTGCTCAAGAGTTTAATTTCAGCTTTCCCAGTGTGAAAACAGAAAATGAGAGAAATAACAGCCAATAAATTGCCATTTTAAGTAAAATTTGGTTGCTGACTAGTAAGTACACTAACTGGATGCCTATCATGAAGAAATTTAGAGAACCTGAAAGAAAAACAGTGAGAAGCTAAGAGAAAACACTGGAGGGAATAATCCTGCAGCTGTTCAGCAAAAAGCAGTTCAAACTTCAGCTTTGGTACAAGAGATGGCTGCCAATAACATAGAGGAAAAAGTAAATCAAATGTACTCAGAGGTTATTAAAATAAATGAAACATTAATGGAGTATATCAACTCAAATAAAGGGATGGAAAAAATAGAAGTAGCTTTAACTAGCTATTAGGATGAACTGATAAAAACTGCAAAGAAATCAGAGGAAACTGAAATGAAGAAAACTGTATATGATCAGAAAGAATATTTTAAGCATTTCTAGCTATAAAGGAACTGCTACCAAAAAGAAAGCAATGTATCTGAAAGCAGTGCAGTGGCTAATAGAAATAGAAACAAAGCACACAGCCACCAGGAAAAAGTGTTAGGAAGATAGAGAGAAAATAGCCTAAAGTGTGTGTGTGTGTGTGTTTGTATGTATGAGAGTATGTCTGCCTGTTTATCTGTCCATCTGTATGAGCAAGAACATTGCTTATAAGTGTGTGGGTGTGGAAAGATCAATGGCTCAACAAACTTGTCTTGACCTTTTTGTCCATTTAGAGATTTGTATTGAATAGCTAACAAGATTAAACCTCTTATAATTCCAGTCACTTGTGTCTGTGGATGCTTTCTATTTCCATGTTAAGTGTCAGAATTCCAAAACATATAACACTGACAGTGAAATTTCATCATTGTTGGGGAAATTATTTTTTATCTTGAGTTGCCAAGATTCAGGGGGTAAGGGGCAACATAAATAAACCACAGACAGTGGCAGACAAAAAGTATCAGCTTAGTTCCAAGTTTTATTCTTGGAATTCTGTGGTTCAAAACTCTAAAACATCTTGTCATATTGATCTGTTGGTATCCATCCCACGTTAGTTATACTGGTCCTTCAAATTTTCAATTTTACAGAATCTTCTTCTTCTTCTTTCGGCTTTATCGGTTTAGGACACCGTCAGCAGTGGAGTTTCCTGTGTCCACATTGAATGGCAGTGAGTTTTGAGTTGCCAGCACAGCCCCACCGAGGCAACAGGCCACAGCACTAGCACCAACACACCTACACCACCAAACCAATTAAGTGTCAATCCACCTGCAGCATGGGGAGGGGATGGCAGAGACACGGAGCCGGGAGCAACCAACCACAGGAGGACAGACAGACTGACAGCACCCCCCCCCCCAAGGATGAACGAGGAGAACCTCTTGCTGTGAGGCGGCAATGCTAACCACTGCACCACCGTGGCCGCCCTCAATTTTACAGAATAAAATCTGTAATATGGCGGGCTTTAGGCATAGGCCAATGAGGCGTTCACTAGAGGGCCTTTTTCACTTTTCTGGGAAGGGTGGTTTTCAAGAATTTATTTATTTTTTTATTAGCAAAAAATGTGGTATTTCGTTACTATAAATAAATGAAGGAAAATCATCAATATCAGAGCAGTGACAGTAGCACCCTAAAGAAGAAGTCCTATTAATCTGTTCATTCAGTCTGATGATCTTCTGCTCATCCCATTGTAATCTAACAGCTAGCTCATGGCTGTACTTGATTTTGCAGGATGTGCCTGAATTTTGCCTAGTATGCTTACACTGTCCCTCATTATACCTTCCAACTGTCCCATTTTTCACAAAATGCCCAGATTTGTGCTTCAATTTTTTTGTCAGTACTGCATAAAATCAATGCTTTTTGACAAATCATTGAAAAAATAAGTCATTAAATGACAGATATTTGAGTTTTAAACTTCTTATTCTTCAAGAAAATGCATGCTGGTGTGAAACATGCTGTTGCAGCAACTCCCCAAATTTCTAAAAGCAATATTAAAATGCATGCCTAATTTTGGGTCTTTGTCCCTCTGTTATTTTTGACTCTGTCCAAATTTCTGGTGGTAAGAGGTTAAATGGCATATCCCTCATTATTTTTTTTAATTTCCTGGTAAACCAACTAAGGATTCTAGTCAGTCAAAAATGCCAGACATTCTGTGCTTCTTTTTCCTCAGAAAATGCATCTTGAGGCAATGCCTGCTGCTCTACTAACTAAATTAATTTGAGTAACATTAACAATATTGAACTGACTGTGGGGAAGTACTACTATTAAGAGGCAAGATGGATAATGACTACTTTTTCCGCTTTATTGTGTCTTTGAAGGTTTACTGTGACATTGGTGACGGTGGTTGGACTACTTTAATGTGCAACTACCTTCTACCATGGAACAAAGTTGAAAAACAATCCATAGCTGTCAGTTTTAGCTATAATTGCTGGGTAGAGGTGAGAGTTGTTTGCAGAAAGTAAATTACCCTCTTGTTGTTTCCTCAGTTTAAAAATTCACTACTTGGCTTTACAAGACTAGTGTGCTTTTGGTGCATTGCTGTGATTTATGAGAACTGTCTTAGATTATTTTAATGTGCAACTACTAAATCAGTGGAAGAAAGATGAAATAAAATCCATGACTTTCAATTTAAGTTACAATTGTTGAGGTGAGTTGGGTGTAGAAAGTAACTGACTCGTTTGAGTTTTTTTTTTTCATTTTAGATAATCATTATCTGTTTTTTCAGGATTATTGTGTATTTGCGGAATTACTGTGATTTATGTGCAGTGACCTGAATTACTTTAATGTGTGGCTACTATTTCTATAGAACAAAGCTGAATACAAGTCACATCTAAGTCTGAACACCCCACATCATTTCATCCAGGTTTGAGACTGGCTTTGAATAACTAAAAGCAGAGCCATACCTAGATCATCTAGCTCCTGGGGCCTGTTTCCAATATAGCTCCCCACTCCTCAGAAGAGCAAAACTAAAAAAAAAGAAAATAAGAAATTTAGCTTACACCTTACACTATAGCAAGATTTGTACCAAAATCAGCTTCCTACTTCTTACAGCCTATATACAGCCTCCTTAAATAAAAAAAGCTTAAATTCTGATGAGTCGATTAGAAATGTACCCATGGACCCTCAGCTCTTCAAGTGAAGAATAAAAAGAGTAAAAAGTAAAAATAGTGAAGGAATTGTTTCTCAGTTGTGCCTTTTAATACTTTTTGCCTGTCGTAGCTGCCTCCTTTGTGCCATCCTTGCTATGGTACATACTGATGGTGACAGAAGAATACCGATATGCAGCTAGAGGGAATGCTGATCCCCCCTTTCATCCTCTGCCATATATACAAAAATTCTTGCAGTATTGTTGCATGTTGGGGTTGCAGGTGGGTGGAAAACACTGATGAGTGTTATAATTTCTGTCTTTTCATAAAGGTAATAGTGGGCAAGACTGACTAGAGGGCAGGGGTGAGGTTTGCTACTATGCATCCTGAGGGATATTTAAAGTAAGTTTTGCTAAACACAACATATGACTGTGATTTTTATTTATAGCTGCTGAGGCTGGGGTGTTTGTAGAAAGTAACTGACTCTCTTGTTTTTTCAATTTAAAACAGTCACTATCTAGTTTTGCATGATTAAGGTGCATTTGTAGGATTATCATGATTTATGTGAAGCAACTTGGAATACTTTACTTCGTGGCTATTGTTTCCATAGAAGAAAGCTAAGCAGAAATACAAAAAATGGCTGTCATTTTAGTTGCAACTGCTAAGCAGGAGTGAGCCATCTGTAGAACATAACTTAAATTCTTGTTTTTCTCATTTTAAAAAGTTACTCTGTTGTTGTAGTGCTAGCTTGCAGTTTCAGTATTAATGTGATCTGTTTGAAATAGTGTGGAATATTGTAATCTGTGGCTACTGTTTGTGTGGACATTCACAGAGCTGAAGTATGAAACATGGCCATCATTTTTATTTCAATCTGTTGAAGGGCACAGGGTACCATCTATAACTGCTAAATGAGGGTTGTTCAAAGTAACTGTCCTGATTTTCTTTGGTCAGTTTAAACAGTCACTATCTGGCTTTCAGGACTAGTATGCATTTGTGTGAATTAAAATAGACTGCTTAACTGGACATCTGAGATATGCACAGACAAAGCAGCTATAACTGCTGTGGCTGCCTGTAGAATAAATTGACCAGCTGCCTGATGTTGCTTGCTCATTATTCTGGCTTTTCAGAACTAGAGGGAAATGTGTAAAGCAAACTAAATGCCTTAATGTATAGCAACTGCTTATGTGGAACAAATATGAACTATATTACATGACCATCCTTTTCTATCACAATCAGATGTCTGAATTGTAAAGAGAAGTGACTCTAACTGCCTGATGGAATAAGGATTGTTGGAATAAAAGCAAATGCCCCTCTTATGATTTTTTTCAGTTTAAAACCTCTTTCAAAACAATAAGGCATAAAATGCATTGCAGCACATTCATATGTTGAGAGTATGGTGGCTCCCAATTCCAAGGCCAGATAAGTGGATTGTTAGCACAGGCTTAGCAGTAGTATCTGCCCTGAATCCCATCTTGTCTAAAACCAGCCCTTCTCAGAGGTATGCACAGGAGTTCATTGCAGTTTCTGTGAGGGGCTGCTGCTATGTTCTCATTTGTTTACTTTTCTTACTAAACCTCAGAGGTGTGCACATATCACTAAAGCTGAAGACAGTGTGATCATTATTTCTTTAACATTTCTCACAAATTTCAGAGATGTGCACAGAGGATTTGTGCTGCTTGTACAGTAGACGTATATTGTCTAGAAGTAACCAATTGGAAACATTATTATGTTTGTTTCAATTTCCTAACACAGAAGCATCAGATTTGCATACAGGTGGTTATCTTTTGCTAGATTAGAAAAAGACAATGTGTGTGTGTGTGTGTGTGTGTGTGTGTGTGTGTGTGTGTGTGTGTGTGTGTGTGTGTGTGTGTGTGTGTGTGTGTGTGTGTGTGTGTGTGTGTGTGTGTGTGTGTGTGTGTGTGTGTGTGTGTGTGTGTGTGTGTGTGTGTGTGTGTGTGTGTGTGTGTGTGTGCATTTATGTCACAGCTGTTGCTATATCTATTAATTGATACTGTACAATGTTTGTGATAAATTGTTACTTTCTGCTCTATTTTTGTTAGACACCGTTTACTGCTTCTCTGTTCCTCGTGTGTCTTTCATGTGAATTAGTTCAATCAGGCAGTACCTACAAATGTTCAGTTGTGGCCAGTGTACTCCCCAAGTAAACAAATGCAAACTAAACTAAAATAAAAATACAAAGAAAGTGACTTTTTTGGGGGTAGACAGGTAGTTATAATTTCCAAAATGTGTTTTAGGTACACTAGCAAATGTTTGTCTTCTCAGTTTATTGTAAATTGTTCTCACTTTGGATGCAACTTATTTCTTCCTTCAAATAAAAAATAAGACTGAAATTCTTTCCCTTCAGTTTCTGTTCAGGATATCCTTGGATCAAAAGATTGGAAAAAAGGTTTAAAATGTACACCAGAGTATTTAGAACTCACATGGCTTCTGGTGACCAAGCAGCCCCAGACCCTTGGCTTAATGCAGTTATTTCCTTTACAGTTATTAGAGTTCTGTCTTGCCTAGTGAGGATGTGTTGAACGAATGAATTCAGGAAAAATAATAAAAGAATAAGAAGAACTGTGATCAAAAGAAGAGCAAACTAAATTATGTAGTGTGGGTAGGCCATGACGGGGTGAACAAGTGGGCACCAGGTAATAGATACGATGGTGAAATGAAGCCCTATACTTAGGGTGCCAGTTTGGCTAAGGCTGGCCCTGATATGTAATGCAAAAGGGCCAGCATATATTGATGACTTGTAGTTGGGTCTCACACCTGGCTTCTTAACTGCATAATGGCCTTTAAAAGTACTTTATGATACATCCCCATCTATACAGAAATTGCAAAGAACAAATTCATAAATTTATTTTATTTAACATTTATTAACTGGGAAAGAAGACTTGGGACAAAGCCATTTTTCAGCGGATTCCCGGGGAGTAAGGCTCCAGATGCATCTTGGTAAGAACCAAGAATCAGCATTTACCATGCAAATGAAAAGCCAGAAAGCAGAAATATGTAAACATGCTACATTGTTCCATGATACAGATACGTAGCAACAAATACATTACTGGAAATAGTTTTTAAAGCTGAAAGCTTTCATCTACAGCAAAATATCAAAAAGGATTTCATCTGACCTAAACCCACCCCATCATTCGACATTTAAATAACAGTTCCAAAGTGTGATGACTACCGACAAAGTAACTGCATATTAAACATATTATGTGCCCTAGGACATCGAAACAAATATATATCTATATCTAATATATATATATATATATATATATATATATATATATATATGGGATCCAGACACATACTCGAGTAGCATATGTCCGAATCACAAAACATCGAACACACATACAAATACACGAAAGTGCTTAATATCGACAAGCGCTTCTGTGTATGTGTGCCTGTTTCGTAGATCAGACTACAGTGCAGGTAAGGGAAAATTCCCTTTTCCTAACTGTAGTGCGATCTCGGAGTGAGAATAAAAAGTAGGAGGGTGTGGAGGGTGCAGGGGGGTGAAGCCCTCCTGCAGAAACGTAGATTTTTATTTTTGAACTACATATACACGGAAGCGCTTTTCGATGTTAAGCACTTTCGTGTATGTGTGTTCGATGTGTTGTGATTCAGACATATGCTAGTTGAGCATGTGTCCTAGACCCATACATATATATATATATATATATCTATATATATATATATATATATATATATATAGAATATATAGATAGATAGATATATGGGTCTAATTCACATCATCGAAACCCTACATAATTGAATCTTGCTGCATGAGATAAAAATAGCAAAACCTCACTTACGCAAAAGAGCACATCAGCAAAAGCAAAGCTTGGGAAAGGCATGGGTCCTGATAATATCCCAGAATGCCTCATAAATATCTTGAAAAATGACCTGTCAGGTCCACTAGAATCTCTATTCAACCACAACCTGCAGACAGGTTTCATTACTGGGGAATCGAAGATTGCAATAGTCAACCCTCTACACAAAGCCAGATCATCAACAGACCCAGGGAACAACAGACCCGTAAGTTTCACTAGTCTTATTTGCAAGGCTATGTTAAGAATTAACATGGACCTGATAAACAAATATATAAGAAATCTTCAAACACTGGACCCATCCCTGTTTAGTTTTGTGAAAGGCAGGTCATGTCTACAAAGCCTGGTGGAATTGTTTGAGAAGGTCACTAGAGCCATGAATGAGAGTAAAACAGTACATGCCACCTTCCTTGACCTGGCAAAGGCATTTGACACAATTCTTCACTTGAGTATTATAGGAAAACTCATAAATTTAGGCATAACTTTCTATGCCATCTAATGAATAGCCAAATGGGTCCCAGATAGGACACATGAAGTAAGGATGAGGGACCTCCGTCTCTAACAAGAGGCCTGTTAATAGTGATGTCCCACAGGGGTCAGTACTAAGACCTCTCCTATTTGGAATATGCTTATCTGAAGTCAAGGTGAATGTAGACAGCTTTTGTCCAAACAAATATGCTGATAACTGCAAGCTGGGTGCAATCTGAATCCCCCAATCAATATTGAAGTCACCCATTATTAATGTTTCTTGAGGTAATATAGTTGAGGCTCAGTGAAGTATGTTTTCTGCTGTGGAGAGATTATTACCAGGGTGAATAGGTTCATATTATATTTGCATGTTGTTTAGAGTTAATTTTTAATTTTGTATAAATTACTTCTGTGTTGTTAAAGACGGGCATTATGATTCATGGCTTCTAGAGTAATGTTATTTTTAAATAGAATGGCCAATCCACCTCCTCTTTTGCCCTTTCTATCCACCCATAGAGTATTATATTTAGGAGCAAGAATTTATAGAGAGAGTGGCATGTAGTTCCTGGATTTTGACAACAATACTCCTGATATTGATATATAATAGTACAAGATCAGTTGCTTTCCTTTGGTGATTTAGTAAACTCTGGGATTGGTTGCTGTGTTGGAGAGATATTCTATCTAGGTTAGCTTTTGGGCTGGGGTTTGGGTGAATGTCTCCTCTAAGAGTTAGCTTGGATGCTGTATTTGTTAAGGTTTTAAGTATTTTGACTATGTAGCTGTCATATTTTGGGAGCGCTACAGAATCCTGAAAGCTCAAAATCCTGAAGCCCAAAATCCTGAGACCAAAATCCTGAAAGTTCAAAATCCTGAAAACTCAAAATACTGAAAACACAAAATCCTGAAAACACACAGGATACTTATTCCAGCACAAGTACATGCAAAAAGAAATAAAACACAAACTATATTACTGTTTTGCAAGTATAAGCAGAGGGGCAAGCCCCCTGCACCCCCATGGGGCTGTGGCCCCACCGCTACTACTTATATATATCAACTCCAGGATTGCACTTAGTGTGGTAAAGTGCAATCTTGGAGTTGATATATTTAAGTAGCAGGGGTGTGGGGGGGTGCAGGGGGGCTTGCCCCCCTGCATATAATTGAAGAGTAATATGTTTCTGTATGTACTTGTAGTGGAATATAGTAAGTGTTTGTATCCTGTGTGTTTTCAGGATTTTAAGTTTTCAGTATTTTGAATTTTCAGGATTTTGAACTTTCAGGATTTTGGTCTCAGGATTTTGGGCTTCAGGATTTTGGGCTTTCAGGATTCTGTAGTGCTTCCCATATTTTACCCAGAGATGGGGGCAATTATGATGTGGTAATATGCTACAAGGGACTTGTTGGATGGGAGTAATGTTAAAGACTGAAGGGGATAGGATGATGCTTTTAGGGTTAATTTTGTGGATAGGAGAATGGGGTAGTATGGCAGTTAATTGATTCATTTAGCTGGATGTGGTAGGAGGTAAAATATGCAGCTATTGACAAGCTTATTACATAAGCAGTATATAAGGGTAGCATATTGCTGTAGATAGAATAAGAAATAGACTACACTGCTTTTGTTGCTTTTGGGAGCTAGCATTGTCTGTTTAGTTGAATACTTAATTACCTGACTGGATGAATTTGCTGTGATTCCAGAGGGGTTGGGGTTAATTAATTAGGAGTGCTGAGAAATTAAGTGTGTTTTCTTTGTCTGATTGGATAATGGGGGCTGTGGGAGTGGTTAGATAAAAATAAATGTAGGCATAGTGGGGTCGGTGGGAAATGGGGGTAGGTTAGGAGAGCAGAGTGAACTGAGCATAACAAGGACAAGTAAAGTGGGTAGATCTCGGCATTATTGTTCTAAAGCAAAAAAGTTATCAGGGACCCTTATTCTCAAGTAAGTTCACTGGGATTGTAAATTTCTTAACAAAAATAATATCAATGTATAATTTATAAGGGACTTGGATGGGAGTAATGTTAAAGATTGAGGGGGATAGGATAATGCTTTTAGGATTTATCTTTGTGGATAGGAGAATGGGGTAGTATGAGAGTGAATTGAATCATTTAGCTGGATGTGGTAGGATGCAAAATATGCAGCTATTGACAAGCTTATTACATAAGCAGTATATAAGGGCAGCATATTGCTGTAGATAGAATAAGAAATAGACTACACTGTTTTTGCTGCTTTTGGGAGCTATCATTGTCTTTTTAGTTGAATACTTAATTACCTGACTGGATTAATTAGCTGTGGTTTCAGATGGGTTGGGGTTAATTAATAAGGAGTGCTGAGAAATGAAGTGTGTTTTCTTTGTCTGATTGGATAATGGGGGCTGTGGGAGTGGTTAACTAAAAATAAATGTAGGCATAGTGGGGTGGGTGGGAAATGGGGGTAGGTTATGAGGGCGGAGTGAGCTGAGCATAACAAGGAAAAATAAAGTGCATAGATCTTGGCCTTATCATTTTAAAGCAAAAAAGTTATCAGGGACCCTTATTCTCAAGTAAGTTCACTGGGATTGTAAATTTCTTAACATAAATAATATCACTGTATAATTTACAGGGAGCTGGTATAGCTAGAGTATTGTCAGCAATCTACGGATATTAAAAGAGTACTATTTAAGCAGAAATACAGGGAGCGGACCTAATGGTATGAGAGAATCAAGCAGCTGATGGCCCAGACAGTGTACTCTCTAGTTAAGCAAATAGTGTCTTCTTATCAAAATTATCCTATTTTTCCCTCACCTTCACTTTTAATTGCAGTCACTGTAGTGGTCATGGAAATCTTGTTGAAGTGTGTTATTATAGGATTTAAGTTGCAAGACAGTGTTATTTATAATATTAGAGTACTAGAAAGGAAAAAGTAGTACTTAGAGGGTTTCTGGCACTGAAAAAGAAGGCCTGAGCTATACTGACCTCAACAGAAATGTAATACATAAGGGTTCCAGTACATGAATTCTATGCCCTTATAACATCATACATAAATTAAGATCTTTAATATAAATTTTCACAGCAGTTAGGGTCTATTTTCATTCTGTCCAATTTTTCTAGGGCTTCTTAAATTCTAAAGATAATTTGTAATGTAAAAAGACAATTGTAATCAATATTTACTGTGCTTGATCAGCATGGTCACATGGTAAATGCTGTCACTGGTATACTACTTTATTTAACATTTGTTTACCAGGAAAGTCCAACTTGGAATGAAGCCAATTTTCAGTGGAGGCCTGGGGAGAAATGCTCCAGACACATGTCTTTGTGATGTGTGAAGAAACCAGTGCAACCAGCAGAAACCCACAGGAAGGATATGCAGACTCCACGGAGAAGGCACCCCAGCTGAGAATCAAACCAGAGAACCTCTAGCTGTGAGGCGACAATGCTACCACTGCATCACTGTATCGTCCAATAACACTAGTTATTGTAAACCTTGCAGTCTACTAAAAATACTTTAGTTCAGCATTAAACTTTGTTAAAAATTAAACTTTTGCTTACTTCAATTATACTTTCTAATAATAGTAGTTTTAACATTTAAAATAGGCAATTACAATGATTAATGGTTCCTGAAATAACAGTACTGGACACAGTACTGGTGCAGTATCAGTTTTAATCATGTTTTAAAACTTGTACTATATTTAAATTTGGTGAAGTTAGCAGATCTATACATCTAATCAAATTCAACGAGGTCCATACCTCCTTCAGGACAAGAAATATATAAATGAAGCATTTTCTTGTTTTTTTTTTCCAACTAATTCAATACTTTTTATGCCCAGTCATTCACCCCAAAACTGTAAGCTAGAACAGGTAGATCAAATTGGTTTATATCTTGGCCTTGCTCTTAGATGTCAGAGTGGTTTTCAGAATTAAATTTAGTCTTCTAAAATATTCCTAACTCAGTTTTGTTCACTGTTGTTTATGTCTTGTTGTCGATTCTTCATCAATTCCCAAATATTTATACATTCTCTCCTACTCAAGTTGCTTAATATCATATTCCTGTCCCAGAATGATATTTTTATTGCTGCAGCTTTCCCGATTTAAATGTTGCTTTTGCACATTTATCAAGACCAAATGACATTCTTATATCATCTGAGAAAGTTTTGACCACTTACAGTTGTGCTTTCAGCTCCTCATCTGATTAACTACAGTTTTAAATCATCCACAAAAAGAAGCTGAAGTCTTTACATTTTGTTGTTAATTGGAAGCCGAATGGTAACTATGACCTAATCTGTTAAGTAGACATTTTAATGAGTAAAGGGCAAGACAAAAGAGCAACAGTAATAAAGACTCACCTATGGACATCCTCCTTTGAATTTTTATCCTTGGGATAATAATTTGTCCTTTATTTAGCT
Organism: Protopterus annectens; assembly: GCF_019279795.1. NCBI lineage: Eukaryota > Metazoa > Chordata > Ceratodontiformes > Protopteridae > Protopterus > Protopterus annectens. The sequence goes on along the minus strand of NC_056727.1, from coordinate 245,522,386 downwards.
GCAAAGTGTTCTGCCACTGTTTCATGGTCATGCTAATGTAATTGATGATTGTAGTGTGTATCTTACACAGCTGTAAACACTCCTTTGTCCATGAATGTGGGATGTTGTCAATGGCTTTTTTTGTAATCAATCCATGTTGTACGTAGATTCTTCCCCTTTTTGCAATCCTCCTCTATGACTTTATTTACAGAAAATGAGTCTGTTTTCCATATGACTTTCTTTTGTTACACTTTGTTCTATTGCCATGATTATTTTTTCTTCTAAATGGATATTAACTTGGTCAACATCAGTTCCAGTATAGAGTTTATATATCATCGGAAAGCAAGTTATTCATGTATAGTTTTTAGGATAGCTTGCAGGTTCACCTTTAAGGAGGAATATAATTTTTTCTGTTGTTAGCCAGGTTGGTGTCTGTTCGGGATGTGCATATAATTAGTTGTTACATAGAGTTAAATCGTTATTTAAAGATGTTAATTCTTTTAACCAGAAGTTTGGTATTGCGTCTGCATTCACAGATATTTATCCAAAAAATATGTCTGTTTCTTCTCTTTTTTGTGTGGTATTTTACTCCTTTTTACTTTGTTTCCCAATTAATTGCCTATAAAACTTTGTTTTGGATCATCAATGAATTGTTTATTTTTTACTTTTCCTTATTATTTATTTGCATATCTTCTAAGTTTTTCTGCTTGCGTTCTTATCTTATTATCTGCAATAGTGTATGATAGATCCTGGTCTGGTATGATACTGCATGTTCCTTTTATCACATCTATCTTTCTAAGTGTTTTTGTTGATCTGTTCCCTTTTCTATACTTTTCCATCAGTGACATTTCTTGTCGTAATTGCTTTATAGTTTTCTCCATTTTATATTTCCATGATGGCATTTCATTTCTTACCTTCCTTTCACATATTGCTCTGTGTATTTGTGGTAAGACTTTATCTGTTATTAATTTGGCTGCACAGTAATGTATCCTACCTACTTCCATTATATCACAAGAAATGCTGTTAATAGTCTTGACTACCATGTTCATTTGTTCTGTAGACATCTAGCATTTTGCATCTTATTCCATCCATTCAAAACTCCTTTTTCCCTTTTTTGCACATGGGTTTGGGGTGGCACTTCACCAATGACAATCATCTAGAACCAAGGTTGATACCACTGGGTGGCTAGCCCTGTAGCAGTACTTCTTCCACACCACTCACTCACATGCACACACACCTATGGCCAGTTTAGAGTGTCCAATCCACCTATTTCATGTCCTTGGAATGTGGGAGGAAAATGCAGCACTTGGATGAAACACACACAAACATAGGGAGGACATGCATACTCCACAAAGAAGACACCCCAGCTACGAATTAGACCGGAGAACCTCTTACTGTGACGTGACAATGCTATCTGCTGTGCCATGGGTCTTACTAACATTCTGAAATCTATTTCTTTCATTGATCATAATGTGTTTATCCATATGTATTAAATCAATCTATTCTTCCCTTAGATCATTTTCTTCTAAAGTGATGGCACATTGTCTGTACTCTCTCTCAAGTGTGCACTCTACAGAAAGTTCCAGAACATCTTCCTGTGATATATTCTCTTCAGCTGCATCCTGTGTCATCCATTGCTGTTTCATATGGGAACTCACTGGCCTGTCACTCTAGATCACAGTTGCCACTGTTTCCTGCTCCTTCCCTTACTGTGCAACTCCAACTGAACTTTTATACTGGTTGCACTGAAGGCTCCAGAGTATCTTCATGTGGAAAGTGATCAGATGCTTCACATTTTACCTGTTTCTTTTTAATCTCTGGATTCACTGTTCCATTGTGCCATGACATTAAAACTGTTGGATTTTCTACATTAAATCCTTCACTTCATAGGTAATCCATAACTGCAGTTTCTATTTCTTTAACTTCTCCATTACTAATCCTCTTTCCTCTTTGATTCCATATTTTTGTATTGTGAATGTTTTATTATCCGGATGCCTTTACATGCACTTCTCTTCAGATATCTTTGGTGCTGCTTTTTCAGTATTGATTAATTTTGCTTTATCCTTTGCATAAATATTGTACAATTTTAGATCTCTCTTTCTTTGCCATGTCCATGTTTTTTTTTATACCTTTCAAAAAATCTCTAGGTTATGCTCTTTATATTTTCACACTTCATCTGTCATTTCTTTTTCCAAACAGCCCAAAGTCTCTTGGTATTTTATAATGATTTTCATGGATCTGTTGCATTAATGAACGCAGATTTGCATTATAGTTTTTGACTGTTTTCATTGTATAAGTGTTTTTTTCCTCTAATTTCTCTCTTAATCTTTTTGAGTATCTTCTATCTGGAAATTCTATTTTTCTTGGCGAGTACTAGCAATACATAATTTCTTTCTTATCCTCAATAGTCTACTCTATCATCTTTATGGCTCTTTTTTGGCCTATCATTTTTTTGTGATTTTTGTGGGCTACTACTTCCTTCTACAACAGGGCAGCCATCCTCCACCGAGCCTGACCTAACCTCATTTTTGGAATGTTTCCATGTCTTGAGGATTCTACACTGTCATTTTTTTTCTAGTCATGGTACCAGTGCACATACAAGGCTTGGGTACTTTTTTATTCTGGGACTTGTGCGCCCAGCTGCCTTTTTTATTTTTGAACCTACTTCTGTCTGTGATATATGCTGCATAAAATGCAATCTATATAGCAATGTCATTTTGCTAAGATTTTGTAAAAACAGAGTCCACCTCATGAACCTCATGAAAGTATTCATCAAGACGTGGGGATGAATTCAGTTCCAGAAATACTATTCTGCATTTCTTGCTGATTTTATCATCTATCCATTTGGACTACTAACTGGCTGTTTGGCAAAACATATGTAGTTAGAGTTGTAGTCACCACTTCTGAAACAACAACATTACCAGTGGTATACTGCAAGGCTCAACACAAGGCCTCCTCCTATTTGGCATCAGTTTCTCAGACCTTCAGGCCAGCACCCTTCACCTATGGCTATCAAAGTTTGCAGATGACTGATAGATGGGTATTGTTCTTTAGTATTCCGCTGACTAAAAATTGCTGCAACTTGGATTATAACAACTGGCACAAGGACATTGTTCTGTAATTAAATGTAGAAAATGGTGTATAATTAAATTAGTTTTGGTAAGTCCAACATTTTCCATACCTTATGTGGCACACTCCTACAAGGAGACAGTATTGTAAAAGATTTAGACATTCTTCTTGGCAATTTCTTATCTTTTGACATTGTGTGTCACAGCAGTACAAAATGCCTTCTATCTGGCTCATCTAATTTACAAAGACATCATTTCTAGAATCAAAAAAGTCTTAATTCCCTTTTAGTCATGTATCATCAGACCTATTATTGAATATGATGCCATTTTTGGCTTGTATTTGTCTGAAAATATCACTCAGCTTGAGATCCCTCAGTTACCTAACTTAAAAAGACCATTGTCATCAAAAATCTTTGTTATCAGACAAAGTGGTAGCCCTGTGTCTGCATTATGATCACCCCCCTGTTCCAAATTTTTTGCTGTCACAATCGTTCTTGATTCAATGCCAGTTTCTTACCTTCTTCCACACCCATGCTTAACAGTTGCAGGTTCTCTTTCACAGAATTCCAGCATCTCGTTGGATTCAGTCATTTCTTCTTGCCTTCTTCATTTCAGTCTCAAATCATCATCACTGGATTGTCGTCAGCTTTCCTACACATGCCTGAACCTCTGAAACCTGTTCTCTTTAACCTTATTGCAATTTTAGCTAGATGGGCTTCTATTCTGATGTCATCTTTATTTGTCCCACAATGTGCATCCTATCACTCATCTCTGGCAATTCATCTCCATCACCTCTTGCTTTCTAATTTGCTCTACATTCACTGCACAGGTTTTTCTACCACATGGTAGTACAGGTCACACCATTGTTTTGTACACCCTACATTTCACCTTCTTTAGCATTCTTCTATCATATACTACCAGTGAAATTCTGTGACATTTGGCTGTAGCCCCTCTGATACTAGCTTTGACCTCATTATTCAGACTTCCTTTTTTCAGCCACCTTCTGATGCCTTCACTACTGCAACTGCTCTCAGACTCTTTGTTAGCCAACCAGCATTCCTACCTAGCCTGGTCCATCTTTTCTATCTTCCACTTTTTCCTGCACGCCTTCTTTCTTTTGATGGCTTCCTGGACTTCTGCATTCCATCACCAGCATTCCTAATGTACTTTATTTCCATACCTGGCTCAGACACATATCTGTTCTGCAGTCCTCATACATGCTGCTTTGTTGCACTGCCATTCATCTTCATCTCTGCCTATTTCCTCTTAATCCTGAGATGATATAGCCCTGAGTATTTCCTAGAAATCTTTTTGTTTTTTCTCCAGTAAACTTCCAGGTCTTCAGCCTAGTCTGTATTGATACCTTCCCTGCACACTGATTGCAGCTGATTGTGGCAACAAGTGTTTCATGCTGTAAGCCAACATAAACCATAGGTTTCCACAATCAGCTGTGAGCAGTGGCCAGACAAGTCTCTAAGGTGAAGAAAGAGGAAGCATCCTTCTGTCTATGCTCAGTTTCTTATAGATTACTCTGTGGTGATCTATGTGTAATTGTAAGCCATGAAAGATCCAACTCTCTTGGCCTCCAATTCCTTTGCAGAACAAATAGTTCCTCAAACACCAGTTAAACAGAGAAGCTGATATGATGGATTCATATCCCAATATACCCCTGTCTCTGTTACAGACTTCTACCTTGTGAGAAGCAGACAATCATGATAGAAGTAAGTGTCGGGGAGTTTAGTGGACATATAGTGCTGGGTATGTGTGTGCATGTGTGGATGTATGGGGCTACATGTTTGAGTGTACGCATGAGTGTGTGTTTGCCTGGAAGGTTGCAGTAAGGGGTTAGTTAGGTGATAAGGTAGTGTGTGTGTGTGTGTCTGTGTGTGTGTGTGTGTGTGTGTGTGTGTGTGTGTGTGTGTGTGTGTGTGTGTGTGTGTGTGTGTGTGTGTGTGTGTGTGTGTGTGCGTGTGTGTGGGGGGCTGAATGGGTGAGAGTCTCTGTGAGTGCAACTGGGTGAGGGCAGGCTCTCATGATGGTAATAGTCTTTGAGTTATGAGGGACAGGGCACCTGTAAGAAGCAACAGCAGAAGTGTCCTATTTAGTTAAAGACAGACAGTTGAGGAGGGGGTCCTTGTTATCGAATGCTTTAATACAAAGCAGGGAGGACCCCTAGATGACAGCACGAAGCATTTTTAAAATATTACTGAGGCTAACTTAAAACATTAATAGAGCTCAGGAATCATTGTAAATTTTGTAAAGAGTAAGTAGAATGAAAGCCTGATCCCTGGCATTATTAACTGACTGTAAGGATTTGGGACTTATGAGAGCAGGGGCCACAAAATAAGGAGAGACATCCAGTAGGTTTTGTCGACTCAGGGACAGGTGTGTGCGTGTGTGTGTGTGTGTGTTCATGTATGTTTGTATGCGCACATGGGTGCATGTGCTTGTGTGTGTGTTTGTGTGTGTGTGTGTGTGTGTGTGTGTGTGTGTGTGTGTGTGTGTGTGTGCGCACATGAGTTCATGTGTTTTTGTGTGTGTGTGTGTGTGTGTGTGTGTGTGTCTGTGTGTGTGTGTGTGTGCGTGTGTGTGTGTGTGTGTGTGTGTGTGTGTGTGTGTGTGTGTGTGTGTGTGTGTGTGTGTGTGTGTGTCTATGTGTTTGAAAGTGTGCATCTGTGGGAGAGACTAAATGAGTGGTGGAACCCCTGCCAACCTCTTTTTCTATCAGCTTTCTGTGTTAATTTTGCCAGTACCTAAAAAGCATCCCTAATTTGGAACGTTTTCCATAATTGTCTTTTGCTTTTTTCCCTAATTTTGGAGGTAAAAGGTTGACAGTAATGACTTTGCAAAGTGGTATAATCCATTACCATACTGAAGTGCCTGCTGATTAAATAATGTTTCAAGGCACAAAAAGCCCATTTTAGTGATATTCACTCTATTTCGATAACTAAGTGTATGTTTTCTACATTGCATAGTTCCTTTTTAATATAGCCCACAGGTTGATCCTCACATTGAATATCTTGGAATAGTACTGCTCCCAAACCTACCTCTGACACATATTGGTATATAGGATAAACTCTGTAATAAAATAAGGAGTTAGTAACATAAGCTTAGAACATAGGATCTTTTACAGTTCATTAAATTCTCTATTTGCTTGAAGATATGATTCCACCTGGACAGGACCTTTCCATCTTATAGGATTGATAAAATTTATAAAATTGAAAAGAGTTTACCGCAAACGCTCACATGAGCGAAAATGCCGGTAATCGAAGCTGCTATTGTGGGGGGATGCACCCTCCCACACCCCCACTAAATATATATTCTAAGTCCAAGGTTTCACTACAGTGAGGAACGGGCAAATATCCCACTCCTCACTGTAACACGACCCCACAATCATGGTTTCAATTCCCGGCATTTTTGCTCATGTGAGCGTCCGCGCTAATGTCTTTTTGTGCATCTAATACAGACCCGATAAAAGGACAGGCAATAGTTGCAAAATTAGGCACACACTTTCTATAATATCCAGCTAGTCTTAGAAAACTTTCATTTTCGTTTTAGGAAGTGCAATGTAGATTTTTATGGCTTGTGTTTTTTCTAGCTATAGTCTTATAACCCCTTTCCCTATACTTTTTCAAAGTGCTTTGCTTCTACCATACCCGGTTTAGTTTCCTTAGCATTTATAATCATGCCTGCCTATTTTATGGATTTTAAAACATATAAGTAAGTAAGACTCAAAGATCTCCAAGCAAATGACCATGTCATCCAGAGTATTAGCATACTGTGAGTGGGGTTTCAATATTTTATCTATTGGTCTTTGGAAGGTGACTAGGGCAATGTGTAGGCTAAATGGCAGCACTGTTAACTTAAACAGACCTTCGGGACTTCAAAAGCTATTTTTCTTTAGCAGAGGGGTTAATTCATATCTGGCAGCATCACTTCATCAAGTCTAGTATTGCTGACTATCTGGTCTTCATAATTTCAGTTGCTCACTTCTGGGCAGAGGTATAGCTGGCCTTTTTAGTGCTTGTGACTGATCCCCAAACTTGTGCCCCACCAGCCAGTTTTTCATTTGAAAAGAAAAAAAAATGTCCTCACTCTGGTGGTTAGTATTCTTGATATGTGGGAGCCAAGCAGTAAACCTGGTTCTGTTTGTACATTCCAACTTTGACCCTCTTCAGCAATTAAAAAAAGTCCAATATCAGGTACCCGAGGATCCTGAAATGCAGGAACCAATCAGGTCTGGTTTCTGCTTTCTCCACTGACCCTCCTTTCCCATCCTTTAGCAAAAAAAAAAAAAAACAGAGAGTATTTTTCCTTTTAAACTGTAGCAAACGGCATGCTGCAAAGGTATAAAATAATTGAGTTTATTCCATGCATGAAGCATGACAGATTTCAGTTTTTACAGAGAAAAAAATTAATATTTTTTTTTAAACTGCTTAATGCAAATGTAACAAGTAGTTGCTATAGATTTATACCCTGCACAGAGTGTTACAGTGCTCAGGTTTTAGGGAAAACAATTTTTTTTCTTTTAAACTGTAGCAAACTGCTTGCTCCAGTTTATACCACACAGGGAACACTATAGCTCTCAAGTTTTATTTAATTTTTCTTTTTCTTTTAATCTATAGCAGACTGCTTGTTACATGTCACAGTACAGACCACACATGGAATGCTGCAGCACTCAAGTTTGACCACAAATGCAATACCATCTTTTGCAAGCTGCTATGCACAAAACAGCGATCTGGATCAGAAGGCCAGTCATGCCACCCCAACATGTTGCACCTGGGACAGTTGCCCACTTTCCCTAGCTATACTAGCTATACTACTGCTTCATTGTATGGAATAGCTATCAAACTTTGAAATGTTATTTATTTTCCTAAAGTCACTGTAGAATCTAACAGTTCCATCAAATTTTGGGAATAGCATTATTGTGCTGTTCATGTCATGCTGGGATTCTTCTACCATGTTTGGTTTCAGCATTTTTTGAATTTCATCTCTTATTGATTATTTTTGTGACACTTGTACTCTGTAAGGTTTCACTCTAACCTTCATTCCAAGAATTGCCACAATGTAAGGTCTCAGTCTAACCTTCTTTCCAGGGAATGCCTCAGTGTAAGGTCTCAGCTTAATCTTCATTCCAGGGACTGGCTTGATGTAAAGTCTCAGTTTAATCTTCATTCCTGGGATTGCCTTGATGTAAGGTCTCAGTCTAACCTTCATTCCAGGGATTGCCCCAATGTAACGTCTCAGCCTAACCTTCATACCAAGGAATTTCTGTACATTATGATCTGTTAGTTTAGTTCTCACAGGCATTTCTGAGAACACACATTTTGATAATGTGTGGATTGTTTTTCTCCTATCAGATCACATATTAACATGAATATAGATGCCAATTATTTTTTTTTTACCTCCTATGTTTGCAATACTTTCTACAGCTTAGTAAATTTGTTACATCTATACTGATAACTTTCTTGTCTAGTGAAGTTGTGTAACATCCCCAAATATTTCTTCTTAGTTTTACTACACATTATATCTTAATGTGATAGTAACAGATTAAAATGTGATGATAGTTCATTTTATGATAGGTTGCTTTATTAAACAAATATAAGATTTTAGTGGAGTGTTAATTAACTTATCTATGCATTGAGAAAGAGTCAGTGTGACTTAAAAGCTTTGGATTTATACTGAAAGTGTTTTTACGTTTGAGACCTTTGGACCACTGTTTTTTCTGCTTCGTTGCATGGTTCCAGACAAATGTCGTTATTTTGTACACTGTCTTTTCTTTATAGTTCATAAGTATATTTACCCTCGGATTCTGCAAGCCCTGCACGGCATGCAGGACTAGTGCAGGAGCTCAAGCAGGCAATATGTCTACTGTGCGATCCAGGAATAACCTGTAGGGACATGCACAAGCGCTCCTGCACTAGTCCTGCACAGACTCAGCCCATGTATGCAAATTACCCCATTTGCAGGAGAAATCCACGCAAATGAGGTCAATTTGTGATCCAGGAAGCTGGAAACCAGCCGTGCAGGACTAGTGTAATCTGTAGAAATGTACTCCACCAGTAATGGAGTACAGTTCTGCAAATTACAAAACGGAGCCATGACAGCGCCAAATAAAGAGTGGATATCATGTAGAAAGCATGCCAATGGCCAACTATAAGGCGATTGGCATGGAAAACATTTGCAAAAATAAAACAATCAACTTTTATTTTTTTTTAGCCGATCTTGGCTGTTTAAGTGTAGGGCAGTGGCGTGCAAATGGGATTGGGCAGAAAATAAGAAGAAAAACTAAAATAAGCATTCTAACCAAAATCACTATTTTGCCATTATACTCAATGGCAGGCAGACGACAACATGGTCAGTGAATAGTGATTGCTAAGGGGGGAGGCTCAGTGTGGGACATGTAACTATACATCAGCAGGCAATCCTATGCAAATGAGGGGAATGATACTGAATCTCAGATTTTCCCTGCATGCTAGTCAGCACCCAACAGTATAAGAGCAGGAATAGCTTGGTGCAAGCCTAGGAGTTAGCTGACATCATAGGGGTGTGTGTCAGGCATACTATAAGCAGACTGGAGCCCTGTGGCTCGGGTTTGCTCCTAGCTTAGCAGAGCTAAGCAAGGGGGTGTGTCTGAGGCTGCCTAGCACTCTGTACATTGCCTAAGCGGTGTGCATGCCGCACACCAGGTTTTAAAGGAAAAATAAAAAAAGTAAATGAGGAAATAGCAGCTCTGTGCTCATTTGAACACTATGTTTGTGCGGTGTGCCCCTGGGCTTAAACAGGAAGGCAATGGGAAGGGAAAACAGCAGTAGGAAGGAAATCTAGGAGAACTAGCATAGTTGGCAGGTGAAATGTATCAGAATCAGCCAATTACACAGCAGGCAGCAGACTAGCCCAGCCCAGAACACTACTATAAACTATGCAAATACCTTTCCCTCTGTTTTTTCCCACACTCTACACCACCAGTGTATACAAGCGGGGACATTTTAACAAACATAAACAACTGAATGATAGGGGCTGCAGCAGCTATCAGACATCAACATGTGGAAGAGGCTGAGGGTGGTGAGGATGAGAATGCTGTCAACCAACCCACAGTGAGGAGGCGGAGACAGGTGTACAGACCCAGGGTAACCTACCAGGGGCTACATGAGCTGGAGATAGTGGAGCACTATAGGGTGGACAGGGACCTCCTACAGCAAATTGTTGAGCTGTACCGGCCATGCCTGACACACAGAACAAACAGAGGGGAACCCATCCCAGTGAATCCCAAGGTATGTGTAGGCCTAGGAATTCTAGCCACAGGTACCTCCCAAAGCCCAACTGGGGATATCATGGGGATCTCACAGGCATCAGCATCCAGAGTATTTTGCCATGTCAGCACATGCCGGTAAGCATGTATATTTCCTCAACACCCATGAGGTGTTGGCCAGCAATATGTGAGGTGGTGGGTGCTATAGACTGCATGCACATATGCATCAAAGCACCACCTGGTGAGTGGGGTAGGGTCTACATCCACCGCAAGGACTTCTCCTCCATCAACTGCCTGGTCGTGTACGATGCCCAGGACATTAAATGAATGTGTGTGGTGGCTACCCTGGAAGGTATCATGATTTCCACATCTGGCAACTGATGCAGCTGTACTATAGATTTGCCAGTAGGGACATCCCTTGCGGTCACCTAGTGGGGGATGCTGGTTACGCACTGGAGCTGTGGCTGATGACACCCATCAGAAATGCTCACACACCCGAACAAGAACGCCATAATGAGGTACACACATAGACCAAAATCATAATAGAGCATGTGCTTAGAATGCTCAAGTCACAGTTCCGGTGCCTGGACACATCCAATGGAGCCTTGCAGTACTCACCAGCTACATGTACCCAAATTGTTATCGTATGTGCCATGCTACACAGTATGATCCTGTGGAAATAGCTGCAGCAGGAACAGTACAGGGCAGGGCCACACAGCCCCCCACCAATGCCAAGGCCTGCACAGGTGCAGAGTGACTCAGAGGAGGAACAACCTGAGCCTGCCCCAGGAGGCAGATCGAGGTGTGCCCAGTATGCCATGGCCTTGGCAAAGAGGCAATGCATAGCACATACACTGACACAGTAGGGACCCAGGGAATGACAATTCTCTCTGACTCGCACTTGCAGTAAAAGGGATGCCAAACATGACACTACTTGTGCTCAACCATGTACAGGGAGTGTACTATGTGCATCCAACATAGGCAGCCCCCGGCACCATCCTCAATACTGGCACACCCACAAGATAAGTCACTCCCCTTACCGATTGCTGATTGGAGTAGTATGTGTAATTACTTGTGTCTATGGTATGGCTGTGAGCATGCAAGGGAATCGGGTGGCTGAATGGGATGCCAGCAGATCGTAGACACCTATAGTGGCAGCATGAGATCTGTAAAAATACGGGTGTCACCATAGAAGCCAGTGCTACACATGTTGACAAAACCCACTGCAGGAAATGTGCTGGGCCACATGTGTGTCCATATGACACACACATGCTAGTCAGGGAGGTTCACATACCCAATAACAGTTACAGCCAGCAGGACAGGTGTAGACTAACACAAACAAAGGCTATGCTAAGACCACTGAATGTTGCCTATGGTAACACCTCCCCCAGGCCTATACAGACAGACCACATCAGTTCAGGCAGCAGGATGTTAGTTCTGAAGCGTAGGAAGTCAGAAACGAATATGTAGGTCAGTCACACGTAGGACCTGTAGCACACTGACATGCCTCTAGTCAGCATGATAGGTTAGAAAACAGAATGAAAAGGAGTAACTGACATACCAGTACAGTCATAGCAAATGTTTACAAGTCTTAGGTGTGCACCCACCCAATCCTGTGTAGCAATGTAGAAACAGTTAGGTGTGCCCCCCATAGCCTATGTAGACATGTAGTAACAGTCAGGTGTGTCCCCCCAATTCCTATGCTGAAATGTAGTAACAGTCAGGTGTGTCCCCCCATCCTATGTAGACATGTAATAACAGTCAGGTGTGCCCCCCAATCCTGTGTAGCAGTGTAGAAACAGTCAGGTGTGCCCCCCACATAGCCTATGTAGACAGTAGTAACAGTCAGGTGTGCCCCCCAATCCTGTGTAGAACTGTAGACACAGTCAGGTGTGCCCCCAACCCTACTTAGACATGTAGTAACAGTCAGGTGTGCCCTCCCAATCCTATATACAAATTTAGTATCCATCTGGTGTGCCCCCCCCAATCTGATGTATACACATTGTAGCAGTCAGGTGTGCCCCCCGATCTGATATAAAAATGTAGTAACGGTCAAGTGTGCCCCTCCCTGTCCTGTGTAGCAATGTATAAACAGTCAGGTGTGCTGCCCATAGCCTATGTAGACAGTAGTAATAGTCAGGTTTGCCCCCCATACTACGTAGACATGTTGTAATAGTCTGGTGTGCCCCCCAATCCTGTGTAGAAATGTAGAAACAGTCAGGTGTACCCCCAACCCTACTTAGACATGTAGAAGCAGTAGAAACAGTCAGGTGTGCCCCCCATTCCTATATAGAAATGTAGTACTGGTCTGGTGTCCCCACCCCAATCCGATGTACACACATTGTAACAGTCAGGTGTGCCCACCCCATCCCATGTAGAAATGTAGTAACAGTCGGGTGTGCTTCCCCAATCCTGTGTAGCAATGTAATAGCAGTCAGGTGTGCCCCCCAATTCTATGTAGAAATGTAGTAACATGTAGGTGTAGGTATAATACCAGTGGAGCACGGATGCCCAGAGGTGGCCAAGGTAGCAGGATAGATTGTAGCATTTGTACAATATGCAAATATGTGTGTGTCAGGTTGGGGTGTGTTTCATATTGTGTGAGAGTGGTCAGTATGTGTGCATGCTGATGTAAGACCTGGTGGCCATTGCCACTACTGGCGATGACAGGACCAGGTCCTCACAACTGCAGTGCCAAAGACAATCCCCACCAGTATAATACATGCTAGCAGTAAGACATTGTAAATGTATGGTGGTAATATATGTCCCCATCTGAAAGATTGACATGGCATGGCTGTTGGGCTAGATATATAAGCAGTACACAGGGGAAAGTACCCCAGACATACAGTATATAATGTGTAACTGTGAAATGGACACACCCTTGGAATTGTACATACAGGTATGCATCACTTTATCTGGGCCTGTAGTAGGGAATTCTGGTGTAGTCTGCCCAAACACTTGCAGATCACAAAGGTGGTAGGACTGATGTATTGGGAAACAGCTGATGTACCTGCACATGCCACCATAACTGGAATGCCCCATGCATATCTGTGCATCAGATGCAAGTAGTGTCCATAGCACACATGCACCCAGCTCACCCAAACACCACCCACAGGTACCTCTCTGGTCGTATCCTCACTGTCGGGAATGGGTACAATATGACCCCCACCTGTATATGGCAATAGCGACAGAATGCAGCATACAGTGCAGGTGTCCCATACTGGTGTGTCCCTAGCTGTAGTAGCCAGCATCCATGCCACCTGATCAGAACTGATAGAAAGTATCGGCATGAACACCTAGCACACCTATCCTGTCACACCTCGGGAATATACTGTATGGCGGTCTAGGACTGCAGGACTAAAAGAATGCAATGACCTGCCACAGCTGGCCCACATCACCATCAAATGGCCTACAGGCCTCTGCCAAAGGCCTGTGTCTCACATGTACTGCCGATGCATGTTATGTCATGGACACCCACATAACAACATAACACACTCCACATCTGCCATATGCAAGGCCATGTGGACAAACCACAGTAACATGTCCACCATGTCCCACTGCATGAACTGTGGACCAACAATGAGGTGATAACCTTAGGGAAAGTATCAGAGAATGTATGCATAATGTATGGCAGAGGATAGAATAATAGAGGGGGGGTGGGAGCATGGGCAGCATGGAATGTGCAAGGTCCGACACACAGCTGTCTGCACACACTATCCCCGGCTGCAAACACATAAATGTGTGGCTACAAACCTGCCCGTACACCACAATAAGGGTAATGTTCTGACTCATGGCCCCTGCCTCTGGGTAACATGTGTGAATCTGTACAGCTGTGAGGTATTACCACAGCCAGATAAGGCCATACTTTCATGTTGATGGATGTGAGCAAGAATGTTGACATAAAACATCACAGTGTATAACAGTACACATGTCTGAATATCTCTGCTAACACCAGTACCATGTAGCAGAAGCAGCACAGACACAATCACCCACAGTACACATTATCCCTTGCACAGTTTGTTCCCATATTGCCAAATGATCTACGGATACCTTGCAGAAACAGTTTGCTACCTGTACGTGTACAACACAAAGATCTGCACTGACGTACACTACCTGGAATGGATCCACACATTCAATACAGAAGAAATGAAGGCAATATCAGACAACAACATACCGAAAGGTCATACTGGGCATACTCACACACTTAAACAAATGAAGTCCATGTCTGCAAACAACAGTGGACCATACATATTTGACTGATGCAGATGTTAGTGAATACATTCCTCAGTATACACCAGTCATGCTTTGCACACACAGTGGATAGGAATACAGACATATATCCAAAGACTACACACTATAATAAGCCAAAAGTACACATGCATAGATGTGTAGAAGACAGTGACTGTGACAAAGAGCCATCCATCATGAGGCCTGTCCCACCAAGCACACAGCCATATGGCTACAACCACATGATGTGTAAATGTCACTCACTGTAGAAATTAGCCACTGGTATCCGTCAACATTACCGACTATATAGTGCAAGTGCTAGCTGTGCAACATGACTGTACAAGGCAGTAGTCATCTAGCAGCTGTATACACATCTCTGCAGAATATAACCCTGTGTGTACC